>NW_023657672.1:5000-17500 GCF_015228065.2 Penaeus monodon
TATATATTGAAAGGTACCAAAATTCCATCGGGTTTAAGATGTAATGGAGCTGCTCTAACATGTCCAGATCACATGACCCTCAGTTTTACTCAACGGACTTAAAGACTCGTATCAACAACTGCAGAAACTTAATTGACCTTAATGGACCAAGGTTGAAAAAACAGCAACCATATAAAATATTATATATATATATATATATATATATATATATATATATATAATATATATATATATAAATATATAAAATATAATTTTATATATATAACATATATGTTTTAAAAATTATATATTATAATACATATATGTATAATATATTATATAATATCTATTTTATATATATATATATTCCTATTATCTTACATATTGTTTATTCTTTTATTTACATAATATGTTATATATATATCTATATATTCTGTATATATTATTATATTATTTAATATTATATTTTTATATATTATATTATTTTTTTTATATTTTTATACCTTCATTTTGTTTTAAATATTCTATATATATATATATCTTTATTTATATTTTTATATATATATCTCTATCTATCTATTCTATCTATTGTGTATTTATATATTATCTCTTTTATTATATATCTCTATACTTCTATTTTTCTATTTTTTATATATATCCCGTTTTCTGTGTATATATTATTATATATATATATATATTTATCTATATATATTTCTATATATCTTCTTATATATCTATATCACTTTTTATATCTCTCCTATCTTATATATATATCTTATATATATCTATATTCTTTCTATTATTTTTTTATATTATATATCTCTGTATATATCTATATGTATTATTTATCTATTATATCTATTTTATATAATATATATATATTATCCTATATATATCTATACAAAATTATTTTAATTTATTTTATAGATATTATTCTATAAATTCTCTATTATATATATATATTATATACAATTATATATTATATATATAATATATATATTATAGATATATATATAATATAAATAATATATCTATATCTATTAAATATGATCATATATCTATATATATATACTCTTATCTTTTATATATATATAATTTTTATATCTTATTATTTTATATAAAATTATATATATATATATATAAAATATTTATCTATATCTACTTATATCTCAAATTATATATAATACTACATAAAATTTATACTATATTATATACCCTAATATATCTATATATATAATTTATATTTTAAAATCTATCTATATATATATATCTATAATATATATTCCTACTGTAATATATAGTGTGTGGCGGTGCATTTGATTTGATAGATTTTTTAAAATTTTCTGCCCGTCAACAAGCAAAGGGTCATTTGCCGCGAATGCCGGGTTAAATAGAATCTTAAAATATTTAAAACTTAAAAAATCTATAAATAAATATCTTACAAATAACAATAAATATTTTAAAAATCAAGCATAAATATTATGCTCTAAGTGTATAAAATGATTGCTAAACATTTTACATAATAAATTTTATTGAAAATATTAGTCTCCCTAGAAAAATAATAAACCCTCATGTCACAATTTTCCCCCAATACATTCTTCAGTGTATATGGGGGAGACAAGGGACATACTCTTTGGTCTAGAATGTTGCACATCCTTTCCACTACATGTGCGATGTTAAGGGCTCTAGGCATCCCTCACAAAGTGCTTGACTTTTTGTCATCATCGGCCATGAGTCAGTCTCGTGTGCCCGATTCTTTTGTCCCCCCTTTAAAACAACTTCTACTTTTCGGTTGGGGTGGATGCTGTCAGCCACTCCCAGGGCATCTCTAATCTCTCACAGTTTGTTTCTAAAGTATGCTTTTCTGTTCCTTTCCCTTTTCTGGAAGACAACTCCTGATGCTGGTTTTAGGGTTTGGGGTTGGGATAGGAAAACGGGATCACAAAGCAGCACAGCCTTTCCCATCAGCTCCTCATTTCCCCTGATACGAAAATGCCCGGCAACCAAAAACAGGTTTCCTTCTGCTCATCTGCAAAGCCCACACCATTTTCAGATTTTGAACCATTTTATATATTGCATTGTCCTTGGTACTTTTGAAGTGTGTTGAAAAAAATCTCCTCTGACTTCGCTTCGGGCTTCTTCCCTTTTCCAAATTTCCCACCAAAACCCCTCGACTTGATTAGTCCCAAAGGGGGGGGGTGAGAAATTTTAAAATTTCCCCAGCCCCAACCTTAGTGAGATTTTAAAAATTTAAAACTTCCCCATTCTCCTACCATAGGATCGGCGATCCTAAGGGTTTTAAAAAAGTTTGGATGTTTGAATCCCGAATCCTTTTTATCTCGTGTGTGGGGAAAAAAGTTCTTAGCCCTGGTGTAAGAAAAGGTGGTTTTTCCACTCTCAGCAACAGGATTCCCCAAAGGGAAGACCTGAAAACCCCAGTACAGATTCTGGAGCTTATTTGAACTGAGCCAAAAACCGGAGAACAGTGGGGTGCAGATGAAATTTAAACCCACATCCTAGTCAAGCTTACTATGAAAAAGGGATCTGCACCCCCAAATAGTCGTGAAAAATTGATTTTATTTAAATTTTTTAAAAAAATCTCCCTATCGGTAAAGGGCATTAGCGGCGAATACTTTTTTGATAGAAATATTAAAATATTTATAAATAAAAAATCTATCAATACATATCTTAAATACATAAAATTTTTAAAAAAACAAGGCATAAATATTTGCTCTAATGCATAAAATGATTTCATAAATTGCCTAATTAAATTTTATTAAAAATATCAGTCTCCCTAGGAAACAAATAAGACCCTCTATGTCACTATCCCCCCTCAATACATTTCTCATGTATATGGGGGAGACAAGTACATACGTTTTTGGGTCTGACATGTTGCACATCTTTCCACTACATGTGCGACCGTTAATGGCTCTTGGCATCCCTCGCAAAGTGCTTCACTTTTAGCCATCATGGGCCCATGAGTCAGTCTTGTGTGCTCGATTCTTAGCCTTGTTTTAAAACACTTTTTCGGCTGGGATGGATGCTAGTCACCGAACTGCCAAGGCCTCTCTTAACTCTGGCAGTTTGTTTCTAGAGGTATGCCTCCATTGTTCCTTCCATTTATCACGAAGGAAACTCCTGATGCTGGGTGTCAGGTCGGTGTGTGGAGAGGAAAACGAGCATCACAAAGCTGAGCGGCAGCTGTCTTGGCCTTCTGCTCTGCTCGCTCATTCCCACTGAACGAATATGCACTGGCACCCAACACAGAGTTATCATTTACGTGTTGACATCAGTGCAAGCCAATCTTGAACCTCCCTCACTACTGGATGTGATGATTTAAGTTCTGATTGCTTGCAAGGCACTCCGAAAGTCACGATATATTATAATAGAATGGTTCATAAGATCTCTAGTCATCTTAACTGCTTCAAGGATGGCATGTAACACTGCTGTGAAGATCGAGACTGCTAGAAAAGACTGTCAGATGTAGCCCTTCCTTCTGCTCACTGCTACAAAGCCCACATCATTTTCAGACTTCAAACCATCTGTATTATTGCATCTGATCCTTGGTACTTAGAAATGTGCTGAAGAAATCTCTCTCTGACTTCTGCTTCGGACCTCTCTTCTTTCCCTATTCCGCCCAAATCCAGTTTGACTTGATTAGTGATTAGATGTGAAGAACCCGCAAAATACTAAGTGCTTTTGTAGCCTTCACTTTAACTGTGATGTGAGGCACCCACGTAAGTCTTGAGTCAAAATTAGACCCAAGTACTTCCCTCTTGACAAATTGCAGTGGGTTTGCTCCTAAATAGAGGGAAGGATGGAACTTTCCTCGTTTGGGGGAAAGGTATAGCCCTGGTCTTGCTTGGAGAAAATTTGAACCCATGATATGGTGCCACTGTAAAACCAACTTATTGCAGCTTGCAAGTGGCCCCTTTCATATCCTGTAAGCTTTCCCTTCTGAGCAGTGCATTGTAAAGTCATCCACATACAGATTACATGAGACAGCACTTGGAACAACCTTTTATGATGTCATTTATAGCATGGCAAACAGGGTCACACTTAAGATACTCCCTTGTGGGACCCCTTCCAGCTATCCTCCTGATTAGAGAAATTGTTTCCCACCCAAACTTTAAACTTCCTGTTAGGAAGGAAATTTGTATGAAGGTAGGTAATGCTCCTCTTAAACCAATGTCATACAACTTCATAAGTATACCATGCTCCAAGTAGTATCATAAGCCTTTTCAAGGTCAAAGAAAAACTGCTATCATGTGATGTCACTGTGCAATGGAATTCTGTATAGCAGTTTCCATCCTCACAAGTGCATCTGTGGGAGATCTCAATTTTCTAAAGCCATACTGATATGGGGTCAACACATTTCCTTTTTCTAGCAGCCATGTCAACCTGAAATTTACCATTTTCTCCATCAGCTTGCAGATGCAGCTGGTGAGAGAAATTGGGCTGTAATTTCCTGGTGTGGAAGCATCCTTGCCAAGTTAGGGAGAAAAATGATTATAGCCTCTTTCCCCCGTGGCCCCCTACGGAAGCCGCCTTGCCGCGGTGGGGGGGGGGGCGTGAGGTTCCCAAAAATCTGGTGAACCCGACCAGAGACTACCCTACTGGAGGGGTCACCAGTGAGGGTGAGACAAAATGGCTTCCTGGTGCACTAAGGCCCATGAGAGGGATGGTGCACCCACCCCTGGTTCATTCTATCTTGGACCAGGAAAAACTCTCCCACATGTGTTTGCCATGCGTGACATCCCATATTACGAGGAGACAGGATTCCTGGAGGTTGAGCGATGCTGCACGTTGCACCCTGCAGCTAGCAATACACCTCTTTGGTCCTTTATTCTGGTTAGATGGTGGCTTGATCAAGGCCTGGTCAAGTCAACTTCTGGTCAAATACGGCTAGGTCAAGCGGGCACTGTTCAGTCGGTAGCGCATAGGTCCCACGACTGCCAGCAGTACTGCAATAGTAACTGTATATATTTCTTCATTACCTTGTGGCTTTTGGGAGATTTTGACCCCCAACTATAGCTTCCCTCGTGTGGACTCCATGGTGGGTGGGGGGGGGAGGAAATGAACAATTCATACTTTGTATGAGTACTACAAATTTACAAAGATCTAGCTCTCTCCCTGATGACTTACGCAATCCCCTAACCATTCCTCTTGGAACATCACATGCTTTTCACTCTGGAACCTTTTCAGTTTCCAAAAGGGCAGAATTGGAATCATAATGGTTTCCTGGGCTCCCAAACCGGGGTAAGAAGGGGAAAAGTCCTCCTCGAACCACTAAGGAAATCTTACCTGGTAAATACCTAGTATTTAAGTACCTAGTAGAAAAGACCAGTGATGGTGTATCAATCATGGATCTTAATATTTTTTAAGTACATCGGAAAATAGATGGGGTATGTCAACGTGATTGTTTGATTGATTATTCAAATTATCTGCCACGTAAATAGCTAAGGTCATTAGCGGTAAATGTTTTGTTAAATAGAAACTTTAAAAATATTTAACATTTTAAAATCTATCAATAAATATCTTAAAAATATTAAAAATAAAAGAAAAAATATTATGCTCTAAGTGTATAAATTATTGCATAAACATTATGCATGATTAGATTTTTATTGAAAATATTCTCTCCCTAAGGAAAACTAATAAGAACCCTCTATATCAATCCTCCCCCAATACATTTTTCATTGTATATGGGGGAGACAAGTACTTTGGTCTGGAATTTTTGCACATCTTTCCACTACATGTGCGACCGTTAAGGCTCTTGGCATCCCTCAAAAAAGTGTTTGATTTTTTAGCCATCATTGGTCCATGAGTCAGTCTTATGTGCCCGATTCTTAGTCTTGTTAATGCAACTTCCACTTTTTGGTTGGATGGAAGCTAATCACCCAACTGCCAAGGTCACCCTCTAATCTCTTGCAGTTTGTTTCTGGAGGAATCCTCCATTTTTCCTTCCTTATCACGAAGACAACTCCTGATGCTGGTTTCAAGTCCTGTGTGGGATAGGAACCGAGCATCAAAAGGGCTGAGCGGCAGCTCCTTTGGGCCCTTCTGATCAGCTCGCACATTCCCACTGATACCAACATGTTGCTGGCACCACACAGTTATCTTTTTACGTGTTGACATCAGTGCAAGCCAGTGTTGAACTTCCCTTCCTTACTGGATGTGAGGAGTTTAAGCTCTTGATTGCTTGCAAAGCACTACGGGGAGTCGGAATATATCACAACAGAATGGTTTGAGAAAGACTGCCAGATGCAGTCTTCCTTTTACTTACTGCTGCAAAGCCCACATCATTTTCAGACTTTGAACCATCTCTATAAATTGCATCTGATCCTTGGTACTTAGAAATATGCTGAAGAAATCTCTCTCTGAATTCTGCTTTGTATCTCTCCCCTTTCCCAATTCCGACCAAATCCAGCTCGACTTGAGTACTTTGGGGAATTGGGGAATTCCAACAGCCAGAATCTTAGTGAGACTTTAATTAAGCTCTTCCACAAGATTCTTCATTCTCTACCATGGGATCAGCTATCCTCAGGGGTTGAAAACCAATCTGGATGAAAGAGATCCTGGAATCCTTTGTAGTCTCATGTAGTAAATCGGTTCATGTAGTCCCGGTGTAATAAAAGAGGTGGTTCTCCACTATCAGCATACAGGGACTCCACAGGTGAAGACCTGAAAGCCCCGTAAGATTCATTGTGCTTCATTGTGAACTGAGTCCAACATCCGGAGAACATTTGGGAGTTGCAGATGAATAAGCCTCACATCCAAAGTCAAGCTTACTACGAATAAGCGCTCGGTAAAGCCGCAGAAGAAATTGGGGCGGTCTGCACCCCAAGATAGATGTAGCTTTTGTAGCTACACTTTTAACTGTTTGATGTGAGGCACCCATGTAACCCTTTTGATAAAAAATTAGACCCAAGTACCCTCACCTTTTGGACTAATTGCAGTGGGTTTTGCTCCTAAATAAGGGGAGGATGGAATTTTCCTCGTTTGTGGAAATGTATAGCCAGGGGTCTTACTGATTTATCACATTCTGCATGTGTCCTTGCACATCCTGTAAGCTTCCTCCTGAGCAGTACAGTGAAAAAGTCATCCACATACTGATTACATAGACAGCACTTGGCACTTGGGTCACACTTAAGACACTCCCTTGTGGGACCCTTTCCCGCTGATCTTCCAGGTTAGAAAAAAGGGTTTCCCACCCAAACTCTAAGCTTCCTGTCAGCAAGGAAGCTTTTTAAACCAATGTCATACAGTTTCAAGAGTATGGGCCCTGCTTCCAAGTGCTATCGTAAGCCTTTTCTAGGTCAAAGAAGACTAATAACATGTGATGTCGCTGTGGCGAAGGAATTCTGTATAGCAGTTTCCATCCTTACAAGTACATTTGTGGTTGATCTCAATCTTCTAAACCTTATTGATATGGGGTCAGCATGTTTTTCTTTTGTAGCAGCCACGTCAACCTGAAATTTACCATTTTCTCCATCAGCTTGGAGAGCAGCTAGTAAGAGAAATTGGTTCTGTAATTTCCTGGTGTGCCTCTTTCCAGCGATCTTATGCAAACCCTTTTCCCATACCATGCGAAGGGGGTCCCAGAGTTAATCGAGGAGACATACTCCATGATTTTCCGTCTGGCCTCCTTTAGCACTCTTCTGGCCTTGGCTTGGGGCTTTTTTTTTAATGGATCAAGGTTACATCGCTGGGGGGTCGTTTCAACTGCCTTAATGCAGCTTTCCTTGCTCTGACAGCTTGATGACATTCATCAGACCACCATGGTACCGGACGTTTGACGGGAATGCCCGCTACTTTTCGGGATGGATGCTTCTGCTGCAAGGTGAATTCAAATTTTGTGAAGGGATTAACAGCATCTTGAACACACTGGAAATAATTCACAGATTCTGGGAAAAACTACGGTTGATCTAAAAAGATTCCAGTCCGCATGTTCAAGTCGCCCTCTCTGCATTCCATTGTCTGGAATACCATTCACCTCCTGCAAAAGTATCGGAAAGTGGTCGCTTCCCTGTAAAGTCTTCCATGACCTGCCAAGTGAAATTCATTTGGGGAATCAGGTGAGCCAATTGCAGGTCTATATTGGAGAAAGTTTTCCCGTTTGAATTTGGAAATGTGTGGAGTATCACTGTTCAGTAAACTGCATCTACTCTTAAGAAAGGACTCCAAGGCCCTTCCCCGAGGTTGCACAAAGTGTTTCCCAGGGTGATGCCGACGATTAAAATCTCCCAAGCAGAAATGGATGTGGCAACTGCCCAAGTAGATCCAAATCATCTATGTTGAGATTTTGTGCAGGAGGGGAGAGGGATGCAACAGTGTAAGGTCGTGTCAAGCCTATTCTCACAGCCTTCACCTGCAGTGTTGTCTGCAGGTGGATGCCTGGAAGGGAATAAACTTGATATACCATAACTGCTACTCCTCCTTGAGGTCCATTTTCAAAGGTCCCATAATGGGCTTGAATTTGGAATCCTCTCAGGGGAAAACGGATGATTTTCCCTGGGCATAATCTCTTGTAAGCATACGCAAATTGGGCTACATGAAGCTATCATATGTTGCAGTTCTTCCCAGTTTGCAAAGGATTCCATGACAATTCCACTGGGTTAGGGTTTTCAATTCTCCAAAATATCTCTTTATAAGGTGTTTGGCAGAACCTGTGGTTCAAGGTTTGCCCCCTACCTTTAGTTGTCCCTTTCCAGGATCTTGGGAGAATCTATTGAGCGGGTTGTTTACCCGTGGAACTATTTTCCACCGGCTTTTCCTTTTGACAGCTCAGGATTTCTTTGCCTGGGCAAAGGATGGACCTGACCCTTTGCTTCAGGGGGATTCTGCCTAGCAGTGGAGGCCCCTGTGGTGTGGTGGCACTAGAGCTGTCACGGTGGGGGCCCTTGGAGGCCCCGCCTGATGGCTCCAAAGACCCCACTTTGATATCTTTTGAGGGGTTGTTCTACCCCTCAAACTAGTTTCCGCAGGCTTCCTTTTGACAAGCTCAGAATTTCTTTGCCTAGGCAAAGGCGTACCTGAGCCTTTGCTTCAGGGGCCCCTGTGGATGTGGTGGCAGTTGGAGCTGTCACCCTTGAGGCCTCTGGAGCCTTTCCTGATGGCTTCAAAGACCTTCTTTGAATAGACCCTTCACTCCTACTCCATTTCTGGTGGAATTCACCGGATGCAGTTTTTAGCAATTGGGGACTGAGGTTTAAAGGAAGTGGCAGAGCGTGTGGTGTAAGAAGCACCACAGGGCAAGGGTTGGGGGGAAGGAGGATGGGCTAGAACCAAGCAAAGGATTTACCTGGCTGTGCAAACAGCACATGGGCACATGGCTTTGCCTCTGGGAAAAATAACTTTCTCCTTGCTCCTTATTACCAATACTCCTTTTTGGACCTGGACAGTTGTCATCTCCTTGATGACCTGTTGTACCTCACTTTACACATACTCTTTGTTGTCTATTTTCCTTAAAATGCAAGAGTTGGCTCCATGCCCATAAACCTGGCAGTGGAAGCACCGCCCTAGGGTTGGGCACAAATGGATTTACCTTGAGGTGGTACTATGCCAGCTTAACTGATTCTGGAAGGACTAACGTGTTAAAAGTTAGAAGGAGAGCTGGTGTCGATTTTTTCCAAACCATCAACTTTATTCTTTAAAACATTTTACTGCCATTACATTAAAATTCTCTATTTCCCCTCTAACAATTCTCCTCAGAATACCTCATCGGTCTCAGGAAAAGACAATTCCCCTTACACTGATTGAGTTTTTTTGTGAAAAACATGAAACTTGAGCCCCAGAGATGTCGCATATCGCACACAGACAGCCCACTCCCCGTCTTGTGACGAAACCTCAACTATTGGGCTACCAATCTCGCTGTGGGGTGATGCGGGGTCACATTGACATAGGGACAAGACCACATCACTGTCACCACCTGCTCTTAAGATATATGGCATAATCATCACAGAAAAAAAAAGATGTTGCTAATGACTAGCTAAATCCATGGCAGAGATCTCCTCTGGAGCAATTCTCCACTCTTCGGGCTGAACAGGAACGACACCCAGTGTCGTTTCTTCAGTAGGATTGCAGCAAAAACTTCCATATAATGCTACCAAGGTATTAAAACTCTCTGTACTTCAACGTCCTCGCTGCAAGCATGGATCGAGTGAATGGGTTCCCCTAACAGCCCCCAAAGCCCCTGAATCTTGGTCTTGGTCAGGAAGGCCTCTAGGCCTAGGGGCTTCGCCCCATTGCTAAATGCAAGCCCGCCACCAGTGACTCCAAGGACTCAGATAGGATAGCAACATCATCGGCAAATTCAAGGTGTGAAACCTTGATGTTGCCTAGTGTTGCTCCATACTGACTTTGGCTAGTAGCTCTGCCCATTATCCAGTCCATCCCGGTGCTGAAAAGTGTTGGTGCAAGGGCACAGCCTTGCCTCACCCCTGAATTAACAGGGAAGAAGTCTGACAGACCCCCACCACACTTTACAGCACTTCATACCAGTATAAAGGCTTGCTATTAAGCCAATAATCTGTGTCGGAATTCCCCTGAGTCTCAGGATTTCCCATAGCGATTCCCGATTGCACCGAGTCCCAAAAGCCTTCTTGAGGGTTTATGTAAGTTGCAAGCAACCCACGACCAAACTCACGCGGCGTTTTTACAATTACTCGAAGCGCTAGTATCAGTCTATCGTGGACTTGCCAGGAGTAAAACCAGACTGCTCCAGTCTCTGATGCCTCAGTAAGTGGTTGCGGATCCATTTCAGAAGGATGTGGGCGAGAACCTTGCTGGTATGCTGAGCAGTGTAATGCCACGGTAGTTGTTTACAAAACCAACAATCCCCTTTCCCCTTCCAGAGAGGGGGTGGACCTCGCCCTCATCTGGCAGTCAGGATTATATGCAGGCCCTGAGCCATAGATTCACCCCCAGCCTTCAGCAGGGGTATCCTGTCTGTCTGCAGCTTTCCCACACTTCAGCTTGGAAATCGCCATCCTAATCTCAGTTAGGGTAGGAGGTTCCTCGCTGATGGGTGGGTTCGTCACAGCTTTTTGTGATACCAATGTATCCAAGCTAACTGTAGGAGGGTCTACCTGGTACAATTGCTCAAAATACTCAGCCCAACGTTCATAAACCTCACATGATCTGAGATGATCTGCCCTTTCCCACTGTGTGGACTGTAGTCATCTGCGAGGAGGGCTTGGGTTCAGTTTTCTCAGGGCTTGGTAGGCAGGGCGAAGGTCATTTACCAAGAAATGGCTTAAACCTCCTCAGCAAAATTTCCTGATGAACTGTTCCTTGTCCCTTCTCAGCAGTGTCCGAGCCCTACGTACCATGGAGCGATGCAAGACTTGATTACCTTCCAGCCAACCCTTGCAACACGCTTCAGTGGCCCTAAGTCTCCGGGGAAAATGGAATTCTGCCCTCAGGCGTACGCCAATGGACTCCTGAGCTGCTTCGAGTGTTACGCGCTTGAAGAGCTCCCACAGAGCAGCTGGGTCAATCAATTGTCGAGTTCTGTGAATGGTCAGAGACCCCCATGGTGAACCACGGGCACACTCCTTCCTTAGTCTGTCCAGGTGAAACACCTTGGGGTGGCCACTAGAGGGACGGGGAGTTTTGAAGTGGACCCGCAGGGTAAACCACAACCAGCCTATGGTCAGTGCCACAGAACTCGGCACTCCGGAAAATGTATGTATATATATATATATTATATATAATATATATATATATATATAATATATATATATTATATATATAATATAATTATATGTATATGCATATATATATATATATCTATCTATATTATTATATATATATATAAATTTTAAATTTTATATAATATATATATATATATATATCTATATATATAAAAATCTTATAGTATATATATATATATATATATTTAATTATATATTTATATATATATTTTATATTTTAATATATATATATCTTATTATATATTATATATATATTAAAATCTTAAAATCTATTATATAAATCATATATATATATATATTTTATATCTAATATAATATATATATTATATCATCCCCCCATAATATATATATATATATTCTATATCTATATCTCTATCTATATTATATTTATATTATTATACCTATTTATAATTTTTGGGGGAGTTCTATGGCATGACCATAGCTGGTTTTTGCTCCCTCGGGTCCACTTCAAAACTCCCCGCCCTCTAGTGGCCCCCAAGGTTTTCCTATATATTTAAAATATATAAAATATATAATATATATATATATATATATAATAATATATTATATTTTTAATATATATATATATTATATAATATTTTATATATTTATATATATATATAATATATATATATATATATATATAGACATATATATGATATATGTATTGTGTATTATATATTGTATATATATCCATACATATCCATATCATATATATATATATATATATATATATATAAACCCATAAATAGAAGCCATTTGATACAAAAGGCGATTTTTACGAAGCCAGTTCGTAAGTAGCCTCTG
>NW_023657672.1:22500-26789 GCF_015228065.2 Penaeus monodon
GGGCTCGTTGCTCCCTCGCCCCCGAACCGGGCCCCTTTGTCTGCAAAATTTTTGTCTCCACTCTCCTCTACGGCTTCCAGGGGATCGGGGGGCCCGCACAAAAGCGTTTTTTTCCATCGCATCTGTATTCATTTGGATCCAACGAAACCTTTGTGACCGTTTTTTCTCCCGTAAATTCGCTCGAAACCCCCGGTTTTTTTATTTGTCTGTCTGAAATTTCTCTCTCTCTCTCTCTCTCTCTCTCTCTCTCTCTCTCTCTCTCTCTCTCTCTCTCTCTCTCTCTCTTCTCTCTCTCTTTATATTAATATTATTAAAATATATATATATATATTATATTTTTTATATAATAGTTTTATCTCCGAGGCAAAAGGGGATTAATGTAATAATTATAAAAAGGGAAATTTCCATATTTTTGTTTGTGCTCGTCTTGTTTCACGTAAAATTTAAGATCAACTAAATTTTTCCAATTTTATTGCGGGTTACACGGGGCCCGTAGGCACCGCAGCCCCTTGGCAGAGGAAAGAAATTTTTAACCCACTGAAAAGGAAAGTTAACCCCACTAAAGCAATTTTTAACCCCTAAAGTTTAACCCACTGACCCCAAAAACCTGGTTATCCCTGTAAATTTTTCCCCACATTTAGAAATCTATGGAAAACTCAATCCCCGGTAAATAAAATATGTAACTGGGAAACTGTGGGGAAAATTGAGATTTTTTTTGCATAACTATTTTTACTTTGCCTGAAAAAATCAGACTTTTATTGGTTCCAATATTTAACACCCAAAGACCATTTAAAATAACTGAAGATGAATCGGGAAAAAAAAAAAAAATAGTATTTCGATTCATATCTATAAAATGTAAAAAAAAAACATTTCGTATTTTACCCGATTTCGAAGATTTGAATCGTGCCGGGGCCCAATCCCGATATCGACTCCGTGTTACTGAACGAATTTGGTGTCATTTTTCATGCGACAGTTTGTGGCTTTATGTGGCTCATAGTGTCTTTTCGGGTCCCGGGGGAGTGACCCTAATGGGCTTAATTGGTATCCTCTCAGAGAATAGAGTTATTTTTCCCCGTTTAAAGCTCTCCTGCGGCCAAAAGAGGACTGGGGGCTGGGGCTGTTAGATCGGGCAATTCCTTTTCCTTTTTCCCTGGGTTTTCCAAAAAAAAACTGTCCATCGTTTTGTGCGTTTTTTCAATGTTTTTTGGGATTTATTTTTATTTAAAGTGCCCTGTGTGTGTGTTTGTGTGATGTTTGTGTGGTGTGGTTTTGTGTGGTGGGGTGTGTGTGTGTGTGGTGTGTGTGGTTTGTGTGTATGATGTTTTATGTATGTATGTATGTATGTATGTGTGGGTGTGTGGTGTTGTGTGTTGACTGTGTGTGTTTGAGATAGACAATGCGAAAAAACGGACTAAAAAGGGAAGGGCAGAAACCAAAAGAGCCCTTTTTACCTGGTGTGTTTTCCTGCCTGAGGGGCAGAGCTCGGAAGGGGTCTCACTTGGCGAC
Source organism: Penaeus monodon (assembly GCF_015228065.2). Taxonomy (NCBI): domain Eukaryota; kingdom Metazoa; phylum Arthropoda; class Malacostraca; order Decapoda; family Penaeidae; genus Penaeus; species Penaeus monodon. The sequence goes on from NW_023657672.1 coordinate 24,007, forward strand.
GCGTCCTGGTGACCAGAACCCCCCTCTTCCTGTCCTTCCCTTTTTTTTTATGTAACCAAATTTTCTTCTCTTTTTTATGCCCTTTTTTCTTTTTTCGGGACGAATGAAAAGACAGTATCCTTTGTTATTTTCTTTCAATGGAAATTTGTTTTCTCTGTACTGTCCGTTTAGCATGCAAGTACGGGTTTTGTTTGCCCCGATTAGGCAGTGGTTTAATGTGTAAGAGAAAAAGAGTGATGTGTGGTGCAATACGCGCGCGCGCACATACACCGCGCACAACACGCAACACACCACACACCCAAAAAAAACACACACACACACAAACACACATATATAAAAAATATATATATATATATAATAAAATTATATATATAATATATATATATATAATATATATTATATACTACACATATATTTGTGTGTGTGTATATATATATTTAAAATATATTAATATATATTATTATATATATTATTAAAATTAAAATATAATATATTATATATTAAATTTGGAAGTGTTCTTTTATATCCCGCCACCCCCCGGGGCTTTGGTTTGAAGGAAACCTAAGAAAAGCAAATTTTGCCTTAATATTCATTTTAGAAGCATGACTCAGCGGTCTTCAGGCTCGTTTTGTTGGACTGAATTTATTCCCTCTGGTTGTCGAACATCAAAGTCTAAAAAAAGTTTTGAAATATAAAATTTTAAAAAGGGGGCGTATTAAATGGGTTTAAAGTCAGTAATAACGATTCAGAGAAAAAACAGTAATAGTCTTTTATTTAATCTATTCAAAAATACGGTTAGTTTACTCTCCCTTTGCCTAATAAATTTAAAATCAATGATTTTACGATAATATAATAAATATCGTGAGAGGATTGAAACGCCACTCTCACTTTCCTGCATTTGCCTTTTTACTTATTAAAAAATCGATCCTTTTCCCTTCTAATTTTCACAATTTCCCCTTTCCCCTACCTTTACTCGTTCTGTTTTCCTTTCAAAGTTCATTATTTGCACTTTTGGAATTGTCACTTGAAAATTCCGTTCTGAAAAAATCACAGTTTGTCTAGGGATTCAAATTTTCATCAATCACCTAACGCATACAGCCTTAAATTTTCCCGGGTAAAACAGTTTTTTAATCCCTACATTTAAACTACACGTGTTCGATATGAAGAAACGACCCGTCTGAAGTACAGTTTGAATATCACCTTACTATTTCTTTTTAAAAGACAATTTAGACAAAAACAACCCTTTCAGATAATTTCAAAAATTTAATTAGTTTTTTTATAACACTAAATTTTACATTTGATATGCCCTTCTAAAAAAAATTTTCTAAATAAAAATTTTGGTGTGGGTTTGACAATTCTGCATGGGCCAAAAATCTTTTGAATTCTAACAATCCCTTTTAAATTCAAAAAAAATAACCATCTCGTGTGTGTGGCAATTCAGTTTAGAAAAAATCACCACACATAATGAAAAAGGTATATATTAAAATAAAAAGTAAAAAAAAAAGAAAAATTAAATAAATAAAGTGTATGTGGTGTGTGGGGTGGGGGTGTATATAATTTAAAATAAATAGAATAAATTATAATTAATAATAATAATAAAATAATATATATATTTATTATACACAATTTTTGTATAAATAAATAATTATAAATAATATAGCATTGTAGTATGTATATATATATATATTTATTTAAAAATAATAAAAAAAAATAATATTTAATTAATATAAAATATAAAATAATTAATAATATATAATTTATAGATATATATTTTTTAATTTTAAAATTTATTTATTTTATTAATTAATTTTAAATTTTTTATTATATAAAAATATTATATATATATATATATATTATATAAAATAATTTTTGTCTATTTGTGGTGTTTGTTGTGTTGTATTTAAATATAATTAATATATTTTTATATATTTTATAAATATATATATAATATAATTATATAATATATAATATAATATTTTATATATATATAATATTAATAATTTATATATATATATATATACCCGAAGAGAGAGAGGGAGAGAGGGGGAGGAGAGAGAGGAGATAATGTAATTAGATATGAATTGTGTGTGTGCGTGTGTGGGTGTGGTGTGTGTTGTAATTTCATTTAAATAGATATCATACTACTACACACACACACAAACCCCCACACACACACACCACCCACACACACACACCACACACACCAAAAACACACAACACCCCAAAACAACACACACCACACACCCGCGCGTGCCGCGCGCGCGGGCACCCACACCCACAAACAAACACACACACCCAAAACACATACCACACACAGACAAACACACACACAAGCAAACACACACACACACACACACACACCACACAAAAAATAAAAATAATAAAATAAATTAAAAATTTATATTAAAGATTTTTATATAATAATATATATATATAATATAATATTAATTTTAATTTTTTTATTATGTGTGTATATATTTAATATTAATATTAATATAATTATTTAAAAATAATTTTAAAATTTTATATATTTTAAAATATAGAGAGAGAGAGGAAAAGAGAGAGAGAGGAGGGGAGAGAGAGAGAGAAGAGAAGAGAGAGAGAGGAGAGGGGGAGAAAAAGTAGATATAGGTTTGATATCTGTTTTGTGTGTGGGTTTTGTGTACTGATGTATTCAAATATCAAAACACAACACACACAAAAACACACACACACCACACCACAACCACACACACACACACACACCACACACACCCAAAACCACACACACACACCCCACCACA
>NW_023657673.1:0-26789 GCF_015228065.2 Penaeus monodon
GTACGCGTCTGGGGTCGTTTTGTCTTTATTATATAAATAACTCAGGAGGGAGAGGGTGGACGGGAGGCGGAGAGAGAGAGAGAGCGAGAGAGCGAGAGGAAAAAGGTGAGAGCGACTGCGAAGAGTGGAATAAGGGTGGAGAAAACGACATGCAGATTAAGGGGGAAGAGAGAAAAAGTAAAAGAGAAAGGGAGCGACAGACAGAAAAAAAAAAATATTGGAACGGAGATGGAGAGATTTATAGACAGAGTAAGAAAGGGGAAGGAACATAGGAAAAAAAAAGGAGATAGAAAATGAGGGGATGAGCGAGTGCGGGATGAAAAGGAAAGAGTGAGGGTAGAGATGGAGAGAGACTGGATGGAAAGACGAGGAAAGGAGAGGGAAGGAGAAAGACAGGCGGAGAGAAAGAGAATATTTGTAAAGGTACCGCCTTTATGCGTCATCTTATTAACCATTTTTCAGTCTCTCGTTAATAGCACGCCATACAGTTTAATAATAGCATGATAATAGCAAACAGTAATGGGTAATGTTATGCTAATAAGTAGAGAATAATAGTATAAAAAAAAAACGATGGCGATAGCAGTTATACAATAATCGTATATGTAATGACGATGAAAATGAATATCTTGATAACGGCAATAAAAGCGATATCAATTGTGAAATGATAAAAACAATATCAATGTTTGGTCCTACGAATGATAGTTTGAATTAGCAGCAAAAAATAGCAACAGTAACAGTTTTGGGCTAAAATTAATGGAAAAATAATTTAACTTCGTGATAAGTCGGGCATTTCCAGATCTGTTGTTTTTTTTCGTTGTTCCCCTCGAACATTCTGTCAGGTTTCCCATGCACCCCTAAAAAAAAAAAAGATAAAAATAATAAGAAATACTGAGGATTGATTAAATTGATAATTAGTATTGAAGATGTGCAGGGAATAAAAGTTTTTTGTACAACTGATAAATCGACAACTCAAATGTAAAAAGTCTTGTCTTTCCCACACGTATCAGTTATATACATGCCATGACTTATGAGTAGAAGCACACAAAATATGTTTAAAAAAATAAATACTTAACTCAGATTCTTTGTAGACGAAATGTAGCAATCAAGTTTTTCCTTAAATTTAATATTAAGTTACTTATCATTTCCACCACTTTGGTTAAACATTTAAAAAAAAAAAGGGCCATAGAGGAGCCTGTCCGATGCAACCTTTCAGTCCAGTTGAAACGATAAGACAGTGTCCCCCATCTCCGCAGTTCTCGCGAGGTTTGTGACGGAGGCAGGACCAGTTCCCTTTTTTTCCTCGGAACCTCATCATTTTGCTCATCGTCAGCCTTTTTCTTTCCTTTCCCCGGGAAATCTCGTTCGGCCTCAAGGCCGGAGTCTGGAGGACAAAAAGGATAGTCAATCGTGATTATCATTATGTGTTGAAAATGTATGAGTGCATCTGTTTTATATCTTCGGACCGAATTTCGCATGATATTTTTTCTTCAGCTGTTTCCCGAGCGCAGGGAAAGAGCCTACTTGGGAATCGCTGGACTCGAGGCCGCTGCCCGAGTGGTACGACGCGGCCAAAGTGGGCATCTTCATCCACTGGGGCGTGTATTCGGTGCCCTCCTTCGGCTCTGAGTGGTTCTGGAAAAATTGGCAAGGGATGGCATTTTCCTGAGCTTAAAGCGACTGTTGAATTTGATGAAGGCTATAATTTACGTAGGGTGACAAATTGCACTTCAGGTAACTTAATCCATTTCCATCTGGAAGATTACTGATTAAGAATATTAATAATAATAATAAAATAATAATAAAAATAATAATAATAATAATAATAATAATAATAATAGTAATAATATTGATAATGATAATGAAATGATAATGATAATGAAAATTTGATAATGATAATGATAATGATAATGATAATGATATAATAATAATAAAAATTTAAATTAATTATTATTATTATTATTATTACTAGGGTTTTATTATTATATAAACCGATACATTATCACTGTTATTAATAGCACTGTTACTAACGTGAAGGTTTTTATGCTGCTGTATCTTAAAGGCTCCTTTTTTTTTAAGGTTTCGGAATTCAGAAGTATGTAGATTTCATGGAGAGGAACTACCGGCCGGGGGTTTCCCAACGTACGCGGACTTCGCGCCGGCGTTCACGCCGAGTTCTTCGAGCCCGAGGAGTGGGCGAGTGTGTTCAACGCCTCGGGCGCTCGCTACGGTCGTCCTCACCAGCAAGCACCACGAGGGCTTCACCCTGTGGCCCTCGCGCTACTCCTGGAACTGGAACAGCCTCGGACGTCGGACCCCAAAAGGGACCTCGTAGGTTGGTTATCCCTACATGAATGTTGTCTTACGGAAACCATTGACAATATGCAGTTGTTCCTTATATGAGGGACTAGCCTACCTACTTTATTTCCTATATTTACCTAGCGTTATTTGAATAATTATTTTACGTTGACTCATATGCTATGTCTTGTCTATTTGGCAATAATACAAGGCTTCAAAATAACCAAAAATTATTACCCTACACGAAAATTCGAATAGTGGAACGATTTGTGAAGTCTTGACAAACGCAAACATTTGGTAATTTTGAAGTGCAATCTATTCATGCACAGGTATCTTGCGAAGCATAAGGAGCAAAACGCCACACATCCATTTTGGGGCTTTAATTCTCTCTTGAATTTTTTTCTCCCATCTCCAAAGCGACCAGAGCCCCCCTTTTCACAACCAAACGAGTTCGTCACAAAGAAGGTCACCCGGGAAAAAACGTTTTGGGTGATTTGACTCCCGTTACCCCTTTTTTTTTAGTGTCCCCTTTTACCAAAAAGGGACTAAAATAGTTTGATTTTTTTCATTTTCGACATAATTAATGCAGTGTATAAAATGCCTCCTAAATATGGGGGTGTTTGGGATAACTGAAGGCCCCGGGTCATACGGGAAAATGACCAGCACTGGGCCACAAATTTTCCTGTCATAGAATTACTAAAATTTTACTGAGCGAAGATTTTTAAAAACTAATTTATTTTGAAAACGGGGAAGGGCAAATCGGGGCAAGCCCCTATACTATTTAGCGTTTTCAGGGAACAAATACGAGCCCGAATGATTGGTCGGACGGCGACTGGGACCCCCCCCCCTTTACTGGGTCAAAGGAGTTCCTGGCGTGCTGTTCAACGTCCCCCGTCAAAAAAACGGTGGTGGTCAACGACCGCTGGGGGACGGGGGCCACTGCCACCACGGCTCCTTTACACTTCTCGAAGATAAACCCGGGTGAAATAACTCAGTCTTAAAAAAGCAGGGGACAGAGAGACAGAGATCAGAAGGGAGCCAATCAGAAGAAGGATAGATGAACAAGCTCCTCCCCTCTCTCCCTGCGGTGAATCGGTCCTTGATTGGACGATTCAAGGAGGGATGAGGGTTTTCCGGCAAGGTGGCGGACGGGGCCACGGGGGGAACCCGGGAAAAAACCCCCAAGTGATCACCATGATCCCTCGATCGGTGGTTTTGCATGGGTTTTTTAAGGAATGCCCCGCCCCGGCCCATGAAAATCTCGGCCCGGCTCTTCCGCTTTACGGCGGTGACGCGCCCCCATTGTTTGTGCAATGCTATGTGCTTGCTGTAGCTTCGTGCCCTACTAGCCTACTCTTTCCTATGCGAATTTTCGGCATTGGGATGATCTGTGCCACCTTCTGGTGAACGGGACCCCATCTGGGGCGCGTGCTGGGGAGGGGGCAGCCCCTTTACCTCCCGCGGGGGAGGGTGTGTCGGGGGGGCCCTTTAAAAAGGCCTCTTACGGTGTGCATAAGTTGCCATTTTTTTGTTAGGGTTTGGGCTGGCAGACCATTATGACGCCACCTTTTTTTTTCGAATGGGGCGATAGGGGTAGAGCCCCCTTTTCGGGCCCTTTCACCCCAGGTTCTGTCAATAGCAGCTGCAAAACAAACATCAAGTTCCCGTGATAGGAAGTACCTGGTAAAAGTTACTTTCCCCTCCTGTGATGAAAAGTCTTTTGGTTTTGACTATTTCAAAGGGAGAAGGAACTTACGGGCGGTAAAAGGCCCCTCTACTCTCACTGAGGTGAACTTTGGGTGTTTCAAGAAAGGGGGATTCACGTTAAACCACCCTCCCAAAAGAATCCCGGGAAAAAAAGTCAGTCCTCTCCCCACTGTATGGAAAACAGCCCTGGGGTTTTGGCTGTTTCCAAGGGAGAAGGAGCTTACGGAAAGGTCAGAACCCCCCCTTTTCTTCACTGAGGTAAAACCCTTTTGGGTGTTTCAGAGAAAGAGGGTTCCCACCTCAAAAACCCCCTGCCATGGGAAAACCTCCTGAAAAATGTTAATTTTCTCCCTCACTGTGGTGAAACTCTGTGGCCGGTTTTTTTCAGAGGGTAAAGGAACTGCGGGAAACGGGGGGACCCCCCCTCTTTTCTCAATGGGTGAAAAAACCCTTTTGGGGCGTTTCGAAAAAAGGGGATTCATTTTGAAAAAAGGGTCAGGGTCCCCTCCGGAGGGGGAGAGGACTGCCTGGAAAAGTGAAAGAGCTCCCTTCCCACTGAGGGGGGAGCAGAAGTTTTCCCCAGAAATGTTCCTGTAGGGGAAAGGGGCACCCCTCTGGGTACCCCCCGAGGTTGACCCCACCCACTTTTTGCCGTGCGGGGGCACCCTTGTGAGCTGGGAGACGGGAGCCGGAGGTTGAGCGTGCCGTGCAGAGTTCCCCCCTGCCTGCACACCCTTTTTGGGTCCTCTATTCTGGAAGACAGGGGGCCTGATCCGGGCCCCGGGTCGGGTCAATGGGCTGGTCCCCCCGGGAGGCTAGGGTCAAGCAGTCATGCTGCCGTTGGTACCCAACCGCCCGTGTGTACCGTGCAATCGCTGAGGCTGCGTATTTTCACTCACACCCCTGTTGCTTTTAGCATTGGTTCAGCACTCACTTCCCCTTTGTTGGACTCCGGGGTGGGTGGGGGCGTGAGTGAATGAAGCACTGCCAAGTAAGGGAAATCTAAAAAAAACCCCCACAGACAGACCTTACGTTGAGCCCCCGGCAACCCCCAGACCACGGCAGCCACCCTGAAGCCTTACGTGCCTCCGGGTGGCAAAGAAAACCCGAGCACAGGATGACACTGTCAGCCTGCTCCCCGATGGGGAAAGCAAAAAAATCGTCTAATTCTGCCCCCAGTCCCCAACAGATGGACTCCCCCCGTGCTCCCCCTCCGGCACACCCGACCAGGAAGGTCTCTGAGCCCCCCTCAGCGCCCCACTAATGAATCAGGAGCCCCAGCTGAACCACCGAAACACTGGTGCCTCCAGGCAACCCCCAAAGCCGAAAGGGCGGACCGAAAGGCCGGGGCCGGAGTCCGACCTGAGGGCGAGTCTGGACCCCCAGCTTTCCCGAATTTAAGGTCCCCCGTAAAACCCCGAAGGTTTCGAAATGCTCCCAAAATGGTAAGGGCATTGGAGCCCCACCCAAAAACCGCTGTCATGGGGTTTTGCGCAGATCAGGGCATGATCACGTGCCCAAAGATCAAGCCACCTTTGTTTCCTGCGGGAGACAAAGGATTAAAAGAGGGGGGAAAAGTGACCCCTCTCGCCCTGAACCCCGAGGAGAAGGAGCCCAATGGTGCTATTTGGGGTTCTCATCCATACATGTGGAGGTGATAACATCCCACCCACAGGTCGGGGAGCTTCCCGTTTTGTCAAAGGGGGAAAGACTCCAACCAGGCAGCCTGGTGACCATAAAAGGTACCCCAAGCTCCACCCTTGATCTGGGAAAATGGGGCCCCTAAACCTACGCACTTAGTGCCTAACCCTTGGGTTTTTCAAGGCCGAGTAGGGACACCACCGGGGCTAACTGTACAGCCAAGCCAAAATGTGGGTCTGTAGCAAGGCACACAATCCCCGAGGTGGCATCAAGGCCATAAAGAAAAAAGGAACAACACCAAATGTCCTAATGTGCCAAGAGGCAATAAACCCCCCGGGAGCCTGGCTTCTCTGTCGGGAAAGAGGCGGCCCTCAAACGGCAAAGGTTGCTAAAAGGCGCCCAAACTTTGTTCCTCCCCCCCCCCAGGCCCTACGTCTGGGGGGGGAACAAAGCGAAAAGGTTTCCCCCCGACCTCCTAAGGGGAAAGGAAGCTCCCCCCCAGCCGAAAGGGGGTCCCCAAACAATCGGGGATTTCCCCCCAAGTGAAGAAAGTGAGAGGAACCACAGGAAAAGGTTAAACAGCACCACACGGCCCCCCCAGCCCCCAGAAACATGTTCTCGACAGGGGGACATGTCGATCCTGATCACTGCTGTGGTCACAGCAGTGGCATACCCCCGTCCAGGACCAGGAAGAGGCGGATAAGGAGTCAGTTTTGCCATGGGGACTCTTAAAAGCCCGTGAAAGCTAAAGGAAGGAAGATGGAGAAGGCCAAATCACCCAACCCTTTCCCCCCCTACCCGGTCGAACCCCCCTCCCCCTCCAAGCCGGGGCTATGCCCTCACGGCAACCTACCCAGGCTATGCCCTCACAGGCAGAGCCAAACCATGTTCAGTCCAAAACCCGAATCAGAAAAAGCTGGCCTGCCCAGGAAAGGCCGCCAATGCACAGAAAACAGCCTGGCCCAAAAAAAGCCAAAAGACGAAAAGTGAGCTACCAAAGGCTCTCCCCCCCCCGTGGTCCAGGATGCCTGACACCCAAAAAGGGTCCCAAAAGCATGAGGATTCACAATGGAGTTTCAGACTCCGACCTAAACCCCGAATGTGCGATGTCCTGAGTAACTATAAATTAGTAACTCGACACCAATCTAAGTATTCGCAGTGGAACACTGTGGCTTTCCTAAAGGGAGGCCTCCTCCACGCAATAGTGCGATCAGGAGCATTACAATCGTCAGCTCCAGGAGACATTATCAGCAAGCTGTTCGCTTTCAGGGTATCACGTCTACGCGCGCCACGTTCGATGGAAAGGGGCCTGATACCCTGGTAAGGCAACAATTCCCTGTCCGCAAACCGATGCCCGCACTGTGGAGAAGAGTTGAATCTCTTGCCGTCGGATTCAACTGGCCGGGGACCCCTGAAATTGACAACGTGTACAGCACCCCAACACGTATACTTAGACTCACCAGGTATGTGTTCCCGCACACGACCGAGTGTCAAGGGGGAGATTTCAATGCAAAACCCCCATCCGGCTCCCTGAGGGTCCGGTGCGGTGGCCGCACATAGCCAAGTGCTCGAGACTTCCCCGGATCCTCTCCTAAACACCCAGGAGCCAACGCAGTGAGAGGAGGGGTCCTAGCCCTCCCCCTGGACTGCGACTCGGTGGAGGTTTGGGCTGGCTTGTCGATAAACCCGTCACTAGTGACCATTTGGCATAAAACCCCCCCTGGAATGGCCCACCAAAAATCCCACGACCGAATCCAAGATGGAAAAAAGAAACCCAATGGCAGGCGTTCCGAGCCCCTTTGGGCCCGCTGTTGAGGAGCATAAACCCCACACAGAGGGAAAATGTGGAAGGCTAAAAGCCAATTTGAAAATCCCATTGATGAGGCGCCTCACTGACCTCCCCAAAAACTCGGGCCGGGGTCCAAGCAAAAGGGGACCCGGGTACTTCAATGACGAGATTAGGGAGGTAAACCCAAGGGAAAACATGTGCCAAAAACTTTTCCCCAAAGGCAAAAAACCCCCGACAACCTAGCCCCCTAAGGGAGGGGGTGGGGGGCCAAGGGAAAATGCCCCCAAGTAGGCAGAAAAGTGGCTGGAATGGTGTGAGTCTTTCGATCACCTACCACCCTCTCAGAGCTATGGCAACGGGTCAACGAACCACCCTCGGCCCCGAGTGCAAACCCCCCGACCCCCCGGCAGAGGCCAAAAGACTGGCAAGAGTTCCTCGAGAACAGCGCGCAGTCTGCCACCAAAATGAGGGCAAGAAAGAACCCTACAACCAGACAACTTGCTCACACAGAGAAAAAGGGCCCGAACCCGTAAAACGATCTTTTCTCTGAGGGAACTAAGAGATTTACCAAAACCAGTCCCCCAATCGCCCCGGGGGATGAGGGACTGTACCCCCTCACTCCCGCCTGGGACTGGGGTGAGCTTTCATTCCCCAACTCATCAACAGGTCCCCGGGAAATTCCCCTCTACCCCAGAGCTGGAAGAGGCTACCCTATTCCCATCCCCAAACCAAAAAAGCCGGGGAATACCGCCCCACTCTCTCCTCAGCGTCTGGCCAGACTGCCCAGAGATGGTACTAACCGGTCCAAGGAAAATGGGAGCCCCACACAAAACCCCACGGGGGTTTACCAGGGGCATGAACGCGCCGATAGCCCGCCTTTACACAATAAACACGGGGGCATCGTGGCGTATTTCCTTTTACCTGGAGAAGGCTTTCAATTGGGAAGTCCCCCCTTTTTCCTTCAGGAAGCTGCCAAAAAGGGAAACAGAGGTAAGCTCTTGGCTTGGATGGTGACTACTTTAGAATAGAACCCAGAGTCAAATTCCAAGGCACCTATCACGACATGCCACTAAAAATGGGAAAGACAGGGTGGGGTTTATCCAGCCCCTTTTTTAAAACCTAATGTCCTGTATCCCAACATAAACCCCCCAGTGGGGTGCAAAATCATCTCCTATCAGACGATCTTGCTTCACTCACTGGACCCACCCCCTAAACAAAGCCCAGCGTTGCTGGGCTTGGTATCCCAGGGGGTGTTTCAGGCGGCTAAAGATTCCAGCCCAAAAACCAAAGGCCCTGGCTTTGAACAGAGAGTTCAAGGGCCCAAATCTGAAAATCCAGGGAATGGACCTGGGGGGGTTAGGAATACCGTACCCTTGGGGGAAGGGTAGACCCGGGCCCTCTCCTTCCCCCAGGAGGGGCCATACCTGCTTTACCGAACAAAACAAAAGGGCTGTCATGAGAGAAATGAGTGGAAAACGCATAGGGGGACACAGAGTACTAAGATCATTCCCTTTCATGCTGTCAGCCCTTGTAATATGCCCCCCTGCTCTGATTGCATCAAAAGAAAAAATAAAAACCTTGGAGACAGTCCAAAACGAAGCCCCCAGGGGCATTCTGGGGGCCCCAAAGGGGGGCAAGGGCCTCAAACCCCCTAGTGGAACAAACCCTTTTCCCCTTGGGGCCCCACGAAAATTTATCTAAAAGCACCCAAATTTTTATCAAAAAGGGCATCCCGGCTCCCAGGAAAAAACAAGCCTAAGCACAAAATATCAGACGCCTAAACAAGATAACGCTTTTCAAACAACTCCTGGGGTCTACCAGCCAGGGTGCTAATACGCCACAGCTCAAAGAACCCTACTGGCCCCCAAAGGGGATGGACTCCCCACCCCTGACTTTTTCAAAATCCCCCGTGGGCACAAAAACCCTAATTTTCGGTCTGAGATGGCAAGCAAAAAAAAGAAAATTGCACGCCAGCCCAAAGGCAAAACCCAAGGGTCTTGCAACCCTCACCCCTCCGGGGAGTGACATTTACACAACGGGTCGGTCGACCCTTGACCCCCTGCAGGCGCCGGGTTTGCAGCAAAGGGGGGCCACAATATCCTGAGGGTAACAACAAAAGCCCCCTGCTCGGCAGAGGTAGTTGCTATCATGGGGGCCTGAGACACGCGTCCAGGGGAAAAGGGCACGGGTCCCTACACACAGACTCCAAAGGAGCCGTCGACTGTCTTCACAGGCTCACCCCCTGACAACATCTACCTCCTGACACCTCGGCCAAAAAACACAAAGGGTGCTTGTAGGGGAGAAAATTATCATAAACTGGGTTTTCCCCGCCCCTATAGGGGTAGAGCAAAGATTTCTGCAGATAGCCGAATCGGCCGGGGTAGCCCCCCAAAACCCCTGATAAAACATCAGAGCCGAAGTTTACTTAGGGGGAAGTTACGGTACGGCCAATCCTTCCCCTGCAGCTTCACAGAGAGGAAACGAGGGCATTCCCCCCCGCCCCTGGGACTCAATCCACAGGCTACGAAAACCCCTGGACCTCGAAATAAACCCAATACCGAATCATTTTTGCACAGAATCGCCTAGGTTACCATGTGCTGGCAGATCATACAAACAATAGAACATGAAGAGAGGTGTTGCATGCTTGCGGCGAGCCGAAAGCCACACTGATCCACTTTGGAGAATTGGTGCCAACGCTTCCTAAGACAAAAACCCCCAGAACACAGCCTCGGCTGGTAAAAAAGTTTTGCGAGATGCTTACACCCCGGGTACAGGGGCGCCTGCTGGGAAACCCACCGCCACGGTAAGCACCGATGTCGACCAAAAAATGAGACAGCCATAAAAAATGACCAGGCCGGGCCATAATGAAAGGCCCGGGCAACCAGAAAAATTCGCAAATCTCAAGCAAGCAAGCAAGCAAACAACTCTTTATTTGGGGCTATCATCCGAATATAAAATTATAAATATAATATATATTTTATATATATATATATAAATATAGATATAATATATATATATACATATATACATGCATAAATAAACATACATACATAAAATTATATTATATATAATAATAATAATATATAATATATATAATATATATTTTATTATATAATTTTAATATATATATAAAATATGTATTTTGTATATAAAATGTTCAAATAAATTTTGTCCTGTATGAATTCTTTCCCCCGAAATTTCAAACGCACTCAATTAGCTTACCTTTTCCGCATTTTCCCTAGTAAAACTATAAACCCGAAAGGCTTCTAAACGCGTGCTGCAGAAGCAAAGTGGAAAAAAGCCATGCACTGGACAGGACTCCCGGGGGTACCGAGTAGGGGTAGCGCGTTTGACTATCTCTCCTTCCACGAACCGTGAGAGTTGGGGGGAAACCTCATGTGGAGGTGATTTTGTGCGAAATTTTTTATCCGTTTTTCATAGGCGTCCCTGTGCTTCACATTCAAATAAACTTCTGGCTAAGGTTAACCCTTCTCATTTTTGGAAAAATATATCTGAGATCTGATCAAACTTTGCAAAAAATTTTAACAGTGGGGAAAATTTTTTTTTTATCACTAATCCAATTAATCCAGAACTTTTTCTAACTTTCCCAAGGGGTTTTTAAACATGCATTTATTAATGAGACGTACTTTTTAATCCTTTATTCATAGTTTTGAAATAAAATTACATATTAAGAAAATTATCCAAAACTTTTTTAAAAAAAAGTTGCAGCGAAGGGGAAAAAAAAAAGGGCCCTTCATTTGAAAAATTGGGTTTACGTACTCCTCCGTTTTGAAAGTTCACCTCCGGCTTTTTTTTTCCCCAAACATATTTTTTATGCTACTGCAGATTTCATTTGAAATTATTGGTGGGCCCTTTTCTTCCCATGAGCCCCCTCGTTCTGAAATTTGCCAAGGTATTGTTAATCCGCCAGGGGAATCTGCTGGGAACGTGGGCCCACGCACGAGGGGCGTCTCCCCCCATCATGGGGAGCGCCTTTGGCAATCGGCTCGTGCTCGACGTCAAAGGGGAGGGTGTGTAGATTCCGTTCCCTGGAACACCAAAACACGCTCACTCCCGGAGTTTGGTGAGTGTCAGCTCATATACGGATGGGGACCCAAAAAGCAGGAGTACTGGGCCTGTCTGAATATGTCCGATAGAATTAAAACCCCCCGTAAAAGAAAATGAAAGAAAAGACGGGTGAAGTTTTAAGAAAAAAAGTCGTTGTCATCGTAGATTTTTTTCTATATAATTGACCCAAATAATGCCAGAGACCTATGGAAGCAACCAAACCAAATTGAAACAAAAACCCACTCAACCTCTATATCCGAGTACTCCATCATGACGACCCCCCCCCCCCCTCCAGGTACACAAGCAAAGGCCCTCGTGTACGCCATGGGGCTATCGTGGCCCCAAAGGACGTGTTTTCTCTTGGACCCCTGCGCTCGACACCCAGACACACTGTCCATGGGCCCCCAGGACGACCCCGGTACAGCAGTCTCCAGGTAAAAAATGTATCAAATGAATATTTCTATTATAACGTATCTTGTTTAAATGTTGCCATTATCAGAGATTAAAACATGACAGTTGTCATCTTATCATCTAATACATCTCATCACCATCAGTCATTTCAGTTATCATCATCATACCCTTTAAAATAAATTGCAGTTAATCCTCATCATTTCAGGTATTTATCATATTCATCTTCCTCGCATGATATATAATGAGGATATACCATCACATCACCATCACCGTAAACCCTTTGTTTTTTTTCTTCATATAAGTTTCTGCGTTACTAACTCGTTAAAAGCCTTAACGTCGACATCATTGCTTGAGAGAAAGCTGAGACTTCGAAAGTATCATTATCGCCATTTTTATTATTGTTGTTTTTTATTATCTCATCATCATCCATCACATCATCATCATCATCTCATCTCATCACATCATCATCATCATCATCACCCCACCACCACCACCACCACCCCCACCACCCTTCAAACATCATCATCATCTCATCTCATCATATCATCACATCATCATCACATCATCATCCACATCATCATTTTATTTTCATTATCATTATTATTATTAATTTTTTATATTTATTAATTTTATTATTATTATTATTATTATTATTTTTATTATTATTATTATTATTATTTTTATTATTTTATTATTTTTATTATTTTGTTTTACTATTATCACAAACGCTAATACACCAAGTATTCTAATCTTTAATTTTGTTTCCGTTCACCATCCTTCAAGACGGAATAGCAGTGACTTTCCCTCCATGCTCGCGTGGCCATCGTGGGCGTGGGTGTCGCCCCCAAAGGGCATCGAGCCTCTTAGCCCGCTTAGGCCTCTTTTATAAATGCTGCCGCCTCTCTTTGTTTATATAATACTTTGTTTTGCTTTTTTCAAGCATGTCTGGCTTTGAATAGCACCACGGTTTTTGTTTTTACCGTCTCTTTTTTTTTTCCGCTCACTTTCACCTATCAAACCGCCCCTCGATCTGTTTGTTTTACCCTTTCCTCTAGTTTTCCTTTAAGGATAAAAAATGTAAAATTATTTACCCCAGTGACTTGGCAAGTGTAGGCACAAAACAGCAATTGTTGGGGGAAATGATAAAATCCACTTCGTGAAGTGTTTCCCCCATGACTAATTTATGCTAATCCCAAGGACCTAGCTATTTTCTGATAAAAGGAAAAACACCCGATTCTTTTGATCTGTGTGTTTCTAACTTTTTATCGAAAGGCAAACACAGATACATGGGAAACATATGCCGCATCTCACAGGGCCCTTACCACCACCAAAATAGCCAGGTGTTTGCTTCCCCGGTTTTTGCAGCTTGCGAGGAGCCCCGTTCACGTGGTCTATTTTTGTAAACTGTTTTTGTGTTTTTAAACATGTACATGTGTGTGTGTGTTGTATTATAAATATATATAATATATATATATATATATATTTTTATAATATAAATAAAAATTTATATATACATATATATATATATATATATATTATATATATATATATATATAATATATATAATAATATAATATATATTTGTGTGTTTTTGTGTGTGGGTAATAATAATCTATCAATTACACCCCACACACACACACACACACACACACACAAAACACACACAACACACCAACACACACACAACCACACAACACCAACCACACACACACACACACACACACACACACACACACACACACACACATAATATATTTATATATATATATATATAATATATATATATATATATATATATATATATATATTATATTATATATATTAGTGTGTGGGTTGTGTGGGTGTGTGTGTGTGTGTGGGGGTTGTGTGGGGTGTGTGTGTGGTGTGTTGTGTGTGTGTATGTTGTGTGGGGTTGTGGGGTTTTTTTGGGGTGGGTGTGTGTCTGTGTGTGTGTGTGTGTGTTGTGTGTGTAGATATGTATGATATATTATGTACGCACACACAACACACACACATATATAATATATATATATATAATATATTAATATATATATATATTATATATTAATAATATATATGTATATATAATCTATTATATATATATTAATATATAATATATATAAAATATTATTATATATATTATTATATACACAACACACACCATGTACATTTTAAACACACAAATCATGTTTCAATACATAGTACCCGTGAAACGGGGTCCTCGAAAGCTGCACAAGTGGGAAAGCAAACACCTGTGCTATTGTGGTGGTGGTAAAGGGCCCATGTGAGATGCGGCATACTTTTTCCCCTTTTACTTGTGTTTGCACTTTCGATAAAAAATTTAGAATAACACACAGATCAAAAAATCGGGTGTTCCTTTTTTATCAAAACTAGTGGGTCCTCTGAGGATTAGATAAATTAGCATGGGTGTAAAGCACTTACTAAAGTGGATTTTATCATTCCCCAAATATCTGCTTTTCGTGCTACATTTCCCAAAGTCACTGGATAAAAAATTTTCATTGTTACCCTTAAAGGAAAACTACGAGGAAGGATAGAGACAAGCAGATCGATGGACGGGGATGGGTGAATACTGAGGGGGAAAAAACGAGACGGGTAATAAAAAAGTACCGTGGTGATTATTCAAAGCCAGACTGCTTAAATAAGCAAAACAAGTATTATATAAACAACAGAGGGGCGGCATGCATTCATAAAAGAGGCCAAAGGGGTCTAAGAGGCCGATGCCTTGGAGGACAGCACCCACCCCCCTGACTGCCACGCGAGACATGGGGGGGAATGCCCCACTGCTATTCCGTCTTGAAGGTGGTGAACGGGAAAACAAAAATAATGTTTAGAATATTTTGTGTTTTTACGTTTGTATAATGTAATAATAATAATAATAATAAAAAATATAATAAAAATAATAATTAATAAAATAATAATAATAATATAATTAATAAAAAAATATTAATAATAATAAAAATAATATTAATAAAATAATGATAATGATAATAATAATAATGATGTGATGATGTGATGATGTGATGAGGGATGATGATGATGTGATGATGATGAGGATGAGAGGGTGGGGGTGGTGGTGGGGGTGGTGGTGGTGGTGATGATGATGATGATGATGATGATGATTTTGATGATGATGAGATATGATTATGTGATGATGATGAAAAAAACAAAAAACAATAATAAAAATGGCGATAATGATTACTTATCGACAGTCCAGCATACTCTCGAAGCAATGATTCCGTTAAGGCTGATTAAACGTGTATAGAAAACGCAGAAATTATATGAAAGAGAAACAAAGGTTTTAGGGTTTAGGGTATGATGATGTATGATCCTCATTATCATCATCAGGGCGAGGGGGAAAGGAATATGAAATATCCCTGAAAGGGAATGATAACTGCAATTATTTTTAAAATGTATGATGATGAAACGTAATGACATGATGTGATGAGATGTAATTAGATAAAAAAATGATGAAAAACTTCCCATTTTATATCTCGATAATGGCAACATTAAGACAAGATACTTATAATAGAAATATTCAGTTGTACACGTTTCCCTGGAGCTGGCACCGTGGTCGTCTGTAGGCCAGCAGGACACGTGTGTCTGGGGTGTCGACGCCGATCCAAGTCAACCCGCCCCTTCTCGGGCCAGATAGCCCTGGGTAAACGAGTTTCCCTTTGTTGTGTACCGGGAGGGGGGGGGGGGGGTCTCATGTGGAGTACTTCGGGTATAGGGGTTTGATTCTTTTTGTTTCAATTTGGTTGGTTGTTTCCATAGGCTCGGGGCACTTATTTGGGGTCACATTATATAGAAAAAAATCACGTGACAACGCTTATTTTCTCTGAACTGTCAGCCTTCTTTTCTTTCATTTCTTTTACGGGGGGTTTAAAATTCTATCGGTACATATTCAAATGGCAACCAGATACTCCTGCTTTTTGGAGTCCCATCCGTATATAGCTGACACTCCCCAAAACCCCGGGGGTGAGCGTGTCGTTCTGGTCTTCCGGGGAACGGAATCGTACACAGCCTCGCCGTTGCGTCGAGCCACGAGCCGATTTCCCGAAGGCGCCCTCCATATGGGGGGGGAGACGCCCCTCGTGCGTGGGACCCCACTTCACCAGCAATTCCCTGGCGTTTAACAAACCTTGCGCAAATCTCAGAAGCGAGGGGGCTCAGGGGGAAGACAAGTGTCCCCCAAAAATTTTAATAAAACTGCAGTACAAAATAATATGTTTGGGGTAAAAAAAGCGCGAGAGGATGAACTTTCCAAAAACGGGGGGGTTTACGTAAATCCAATATTTCGAATAAAGGGGGCCCCCTTTTTTTCCCTTTTCCCTTTCGCTGCAACAATTTTTTTGGAAAAGTTTGGGTGATAGTTTTCTTCAATATTAAATTTTTTATCTTCAGAATCATAAAAAAGGGTTTAAAGTACGCCCATTAATAATATGCATTGTTTAAAAACCCCTTTGGAATTTTGGGAAAATTTTCTGGATTATATGGATTAGGATAAAAAGAAAATTCTCACTGATTAAAATTTTGCAAAATGTGTTGATAGAACTCAGATATTTTTTCCAAAAATGAAAAGAGTTCCCCTTAAACCCCAAAGTTATTTGTAATGTGAAGCACAGGACGCCTATGACAAAGGGATAAAAAAATTCGCCAATCACCTCCACAGCTGGGGTTTTTCCCCAACTCAGTCCGATTTCGTGGAAGGAGAGATAGTCTAACGCGCTAGCCTCACGTGGGTACCCCCAGGATTCCCTGCCCATTCTGGTTTTTTCCCACTTTTGTTTGCAGCACCCCTGTTTAAAACCCTTTTGGTTATAGATTCAGGGGTAAAATGCGTAAAAGGTAACTGAATTGAGGCTGATTCCAAATTCATGGAAGAATTATAAGGACAAAATTTTTTTGAACATTTTATATACATACATACATTATATATATATATAATTTTATTATATATATATATTATGTAGTATGTATGTATTTATAGTTATAGTATATATATTATTTTATATATATATATATATAATATATTATTATTTTAAAAAATTTTATATATATAAAATTGGGATGTACTGAAATAAGACTGATTTGCTTGCTTGCTTGTTGCTTGAGTTTTTCGAAGTTCTGGCTTCCCCCGGGGCCCTTTCACTTAGGGCCCCGGCCCTGTGTCGCTTTTTAGGGTGTCTCATTTTTTTGGTTGACACTGGGTGCTTCCCGTGGCGGTGGGATTGCCCAGGCGCCCTGTGCCGTGGGGTAAGCATCTCGCAAACTTTTTACCGCACAGGGCGGGTTTT
Source organism: Penaeus monodon (assembly GCF_015228065.2). Classification (NCBI taxonomy): domain Eukaryota; kingdom Metazoa; phylum Arthropoda; class Malacostraca; order Decapoda; family Penaeidae; genus Penaeus; species Penaeus monodon. The sequence goes on from NW_023657673.1 coordinate 17,230, forward strand.
CTGTGGGGTTTGTCTTGGGAAAATTGCGGTGCACGCAATCCCAAGAGTGTTCATTTGGGGCGTTCGGCTCCCGCAATCTGCAACCCTCTTTTCATGTTCTATTGTTTTTTATGATCTGCCATGCACAGTGGAAACCTAGGCGCTTTCTGGCAGAATGACTTGGGTACCTCTGTTTTATTTCAGAGAGTCCCCAGTGGTTCGTACCCCGGGGCTCTGAGTCCCAGCTGGCCGGGGGGAATTTCCCGTTTCCCCCTTGTAAGCTGCAGGGGGAAAGGATTGGCCGTCACCGTACATTCCTCCTAAAAATTCGGCTCTGATTATTATCATGGGATTGGGGCATACCCCGGCCGTTTTCGGCTAATCGTGAAACTCATTGCCTCTGACCCCAAATATGGCGGGGAACCCCAGTTTATGAAAATTCTTCTACCCTGACAACATCCTTTGTGTTATTGTGCCGTGGTTGTCGGGAGGTAATTTTTGTCAGGGGGTGAGCCTGTAAAAGACGTCGACGGCTCCTTTGGAGTCTGTGTTAGGACCACGTGCCCTTTTCTCCTGGACGCGTGTCTAGTGCTCCATGATAGCAACTACCTCCCCTGTAGCGGGAGGCGTTGTCTTTACCCTCAGGATATTGGGCACCCCTTGCTGCAAACCCGGGCCTGGTGGGGGTGGGGATCGACCGACCGCTGTGTAATATGTCAGGCCCCCGGGGGGGTGATGGTTCAATGACCCTCGGGGTTTCTGCCTTTAGGCTAGGCGGCAATATTATTCTTTTTTTTTGCCAGTCTCATACCGAAACTCACGGGGTTTTGTGCCCCGGCGGAGCTTCGAAAAAGTCAGGGTGTGGGATCCATCCTTGGCCATAAGGGGTTTTTTAGGATGGCGTATTAGCACCCTGGCTGTGTGAAAGCCAGGGAGTTGTTTGAAAAACAGCTCGTTTTTTGTTCAGGCGTCTATATTTTGTTCTTAGGTTTGTGTTCCGGGGACCGGGATGACCTTTGATAAGTTTGGGGGCTGCCGTTAGATAAATTCTTGGGCAAGGGGGAGAAGGTTTGTCTCCATAGGGGTAGGACCTTGCCACCTTGGGCCCCCAAAATACCCTGGCGGCTTCGTTTTGGACTGTCCCCCAAATCGGTCTTTATTTTTCTTTTGATGCCAACAGAGCGAGGGGGGCATAGTTAAAAAGGGGCCTGACAGAGTACTTAAATGATCTTAGTACCTGTTTTCGGGCCCCTATGCGTCTTCCACTCATTACTCTCAGACAGACAGTCTGCCTTTGTTCGGCAAGCAGGTACTGGACCTCCCGGCGGGAAGGGGAGGGTCCGGTCTATCCTTACCCCCAAAGGGAAGGATTTCCCGAACCCACCCAGGGCCATTTCCTGGATTTTAGACTTTCCTTGAACTCTCTGTCTCAAAGCCCTGGCCTTGGATTTGGCTCAGAGATCTTTAGTCCCGTCCTGAACACTCCTCGGATACCAATCCAGACAAAAGCTGGGCTTTGTTTGGGTGTTGGTCCCCGTGGGGATGATAGCAAGATCGCTGCAAGGAATGATCTTGCACCCCACTGGGAGGTTTTGTTGGGATACAGGAATTAGTGTGTTAAAAAGGGCGGACTGAGAACCCCCCTTGCGTTCCATTTTTCTAGTGGCATGTCGTGATATGCCTTGGAATTTGCTCTGGCGTTCTATTGAAATAGTCACCTATCCAAGCCAAGAGCTTACCTCTGATTTCCCTTTTTGGGTAGGCTCTCCTGAAAGGCAAAGGACTTGCCCAAATTTGAAAAACCTTCTCCGTCAAGGGAAAACTGCCACAGATCGCCCGTGTTTATTGTCTCAAGAGGTGGCTTGCTGTCCTGTGTCAGCCCCCGGTGCCCGTGGGGGTGTTCGTGTGGGGGTCCATTTTCCATTTGGGGCCGGTTCATACCATCCTCTGGCATCTTGGGCCCAAAAGTGAGGGAAAAGATGGGGCGGGAATTCCCGCTCCTTTGGTTTGGGGGGGAACTATGGTAGCCCTCTTCCAGCTCTGGGTAGAGTGAAGTTTCCCGGACTGTTGATGAGTTGCGGAAGCAAAATCACCTACCAGTCCCAGGCGGGAATGATGGGGGCGAGATCCCCTCATCGCCCGGGGCTGAGTTGCGACTGGGTTTTTGTGCATCTCTAGTTCCCTCAGAGAAAAGATAACGCTGAGTTATCGGGTTCGGCCCCTTTCTCTGATGTGAGCAAGTCTGTCTGGGTTTTAGGGGTTTTGTCTGCCCTCATTGGGGTGGGAACTGTCCCTGCTCGTTCCGCAGAGAACCCTTTCCCAGTCTGTTGGCCTCTGCCTGGGGGTCGTGGTGCGTGCTCTCGGGGGGGACGGCTGGGGGCTGCTTTACCCGGAAAAAATTTGAGGGGTGGTACGGTGACGAAAGACTCCCCATTCCACCACTTTTCCTGCCTCACTCTGCTGGCAGTTTTCCTTTGGGATCCTCCCGCCTCCCTTTGGGGGCTAGTTTCGGGGGGTTTTTGCCTTGGAAAAAGTTTTCGGCACAGTTTACCCTGTGGTTGACCTCCCTAATTCGTCATTGAAGTACCCGGGGTCCCCCGGATCCTGGACCCGGCCAGTTTTGGGTTGGTCGGAGGGTGCCTCATCAATGGCATTTCAAATTGGCTTGTACATTTCCCATTTTCCTCTGTGTGGGTTCATTGTCCTCAACGCGGGAAAGGCGCTTGGAACGCCCGCCCGTTGGCCTTGTCTGTTTCATCTTGGATTCGGTCGTGGTATTTCGGCGGGCCCTATCCTGAGGGTTGTTTTTATGCCAAATGGTCACTAGTGACGGCCATCGACACGCCACCAATCCTCCCACCAGAGTCCATCCAGGGTGAGGGCTAGGGGCCCCCCCTCTCACTGCGTTGGCTCCTGGCTGTTGAGGAGACGATCTCGGGGAAAGTCCGGCACGTTGGCTATGGGACGGCCAGCCCACCGGACCCCCGGGGAGCCGGGTGGGGGGTGTGATTGAAGTTCCCCTATGACACCGGCGTGTGCTCGGAAGCACATACCTGGCTGATTCTAAGCTCTACAGTGTGGCCTGCTGTACACGTTTTACAATTTCAGGGGTCCCCCCCGGCCAGTTTAATCTCGACGGCAAGAGTTCAAATTTCTCCCAGTGCGGTGCATCGGCTTTGCGGAGGGAGGGAATTTTGCCCTTTACCAGGGTCCTCAGGCCTCTTTTGGCCATCGGAACGTGGGAGCGCGTAGACGTGATACCTAAAGCGAAAAAGCTTCCGTGTAAATTTTCCTGAGCATGACGATGTCAATGCTCCTTGATCGCACTATTGCGTGGAGGATGCACTCCTTGAGGAAGCCACAATGTTTCCCCTGCAAATCTTTGATTGCGTGTCATTGTTTCTAATGATAGTTTTCATCAGAGACATCTCACATTCGGGTTGACGGGCGGAGCTGACAACCCATTTTGAGATTTCCCCACTGCTTTTAGGCTCCTTTTCGGGTTCAGGTATCCCCGGATCCATGGGGGGTGGGACCCTTTTTAGCTCTGCTTTTTTTGTCTTTTTGGGTTTTTTTCTCGGGCCCGGCTGTTTTTTGTCATTGGTGGGCCCTTTCCTGGGCAGGCTAGCTTCTTCGATTCGGCTTGTGGGATGAACACCTGGTTTGGCTTCCTGTGAGGGCAAACCTGGCTAGGGTCTGCCTGTGAGGGGATAGCCCGGCTTGGAGAGGGGGGGGGATCTGCCCCGGGCTAGGGAGAGGATTTTGGGTGATTTGGCCTTCTTCTTCCCTTCCCTTTATTTTTCACGGTCTTTTAAGAGTCCCATGGGAAAATGACTGCCTTTCCGCCCCTTTCCCCGGTCCTGGCAGGGGTACTGCCCTGCTTTTGACCACGCAGTGATCAGGATCCATGTCCCCCTCTCGAAAAACTTCTTCTGGGTCTGGGGGGACCGGTGGTGCGTTGGAACCTTTCTTCCTGTGGTTCCCGCACTTGCTTCACTTGGGGGAACTCCTATGTTGAGACTCCGGTTTCGGCTGGGGGGGAGCTTCTTCCTCTTTGGGGTTCGGGGCCTTTTCCTTTTTTTCCCCCAGACGTAGTGCCTGGGGGGCAGAACAAAGTCTGGTCGCTTCTTAGCAACCTCTTGCCCTTTTTAGGGCCGCCTCTTTTTCCTGACAGAGCAAGCCGGGTCCAGGGGTGTGCCCCTTTGGGCCCGTTAGGACTTTTGGGTGTTGTTCCTTTTCTTCTTTATGGCCTTGATGCACACCTCGGGATTTTGGCCTTGCTACGACACCCCATTTTGGCTTGGCTTTCAGTTAGCCTGGTGGTGTCCGTATTCGGCAAATTGAAAAAACCGAAATGGTTTAGGCACATAAGTGCGTAGGTTGTAGGACCCCGTTACCCAGATCAAGGGGGGAGCTTGGGGGACCCTTTTATGGTCACCAGGGTTGCCTGGTTGGGGTCTTCCCCTTCGACAATCGGGGAACCCCCACGACCTGTGGGTGTGATGTTATCACCCACATCGTATGAGACTGAGAAGCCAAATAGCACCATCTTGCTTCTTCTCCTCGGGTTCAGTGGGGAGAGGGCTCACTTCCCCCCCCCTCTTTTAACTCCTTGTTCCTGCAGGAAACAAAGGGTGGCTTTTCTTTTGGGGACGATGATCATGCCCCATCTCGCCAACCCGGACGAAGCCGGATTTTGCGTGGCTCTCCAATGCCCTTACCATTTGGTAGGCTTGTCGAAACCTTGGGTTGTAGGGGACCTTAAATTGCGGAAACGCCTTGGGGGTCCAGACTCGCCTCAGAGTCGGGCCCGGCCTCGGCCGTTTGGTCCGCCCTTTCGGCTTTGGGGGTTTCTCGTGGAGGCCCAGCTGTTCGGTGGTTCACTGGTCTCCTGATTCATTTTGGGGGCGTCTGAGGGGGGGTCAAGACCTTCCGGGCTGGGGCTGGGCCCGGGGGGCCAGCAGGGAGTCCATCTGTTGGGCAATTGTGGACAGACATGTTAGTACATGATTTATTTTCTTTCCCGCCATCTTGGCAGCGGGATGACATGTATCCTTGCTCGGGGTTTTTTTTGCCACCCGGAGCAGTAAGGCTTCAGGGGGCTGCCCCTGGTCTGGGCCCTTTCCGGGTCGTCAAAAAGTAAGGTCTGTCTGTGGGGGGTTTTTATTTTGATTTTCCATGTACTTGGGAGGCTTCATTTACTCCGCCCCCCCCCACCCGGAGTCCCAAAAAGGGGGGCTGGTGCTAGAACCAATGTCCAACAGCAACAGGGGGATGAGTGAAAAATACGCAGCCAGTCGCCGATTTTCACTGGTACCCACGGAGGTGTGGGTACCCAAAGGCAGCTGACTGTTGACCCCCAGCTCCCCAGGGGACCCCGTTGACCCGACCGGGCCTGGATCAGGCCGCCGTCTTGCCAAAAAGAGGACCAAAGAGGCGTGTTGCTAGCCGCAAGGGGGGTATCTGCCGGCATCGCTCAACCCCCAGGACTCCCGTCTCCCAGCTCACAAGGGTGCCACGCACGGCAAACCTGGGTAGGTGCAACCTTGGGAGATCCCAGAGGGGATCCCTTTCCCCCTAAGGGGGCTCATTGCTGGAACCTTTTTTGCTCCCCCCTCTGAGGAAAAAGGGGGTCTTTACTTTTCCAGGCGTTCCTTCCGCTCCCGGGGGGGGGCCGTACCCTTTTTCAAAGTGAATCCCTTTTTCCTTTAAACGCCCAAAGGTTGTTTTTTACCTCATTGAGAAAAGAGGGGGGCCTGACCTGTTTGTCAGTTCCCTTTATCCCTCTGAAAACACCGGCCAAACTGTTTCACCACAGTGAGGGAGAGAAATTAACATTTTTTTCCCGGAGGGTTTCCCATGGCAGGACGGTTTTTGAGGTGGAAAACCCCCTTTTTCTCGAAAAAATCCAAGGGTTTCACCTCAGTGGAAAGGGTGGGTTCTGTACCTGTTCCATAAGCTCCTTTGTCCTCTGGAAAAACCAAACCCCAGACGTTTTCCTCACGTGAGGGGGAAAGGGGCTGACTTTTTTCCAGGCAGTTCTTTTGGCAGGGTGAGTTTTAAAGTGATCCCTCTTCTCTCGAAACACCAAGTTTTTACCTCGGAGATAGAGGGACCCGTCCCCGTTCCATAAATTCTTATCCCTCTGAAATAGTCCCACGACTATTTTTATCAAGTGAGGGGAAAGACTAACTTTTATCCGGTACTTCCTATCACGGGAACTTGATTTCTGTCTACAGCTGCTATTTGACAGAACCTGGCTGAAGGGCCGACAAGGGGGGTCTACCTGCCCCATCGCCCTATTCGAAAGAAAAAAAAAGTGGCAGTCCCTCAGATGGGCTGCCAGACCAATCCCTAACAAAAAAATGGCAAAATCAGCACACCGTAAGGGAGGCCTTCTAAGGCCCCCCCCGACAACCCCCCCGCGGGAGGTAAAAGGTCTGCCCCGGCCGAGCACGCGCCCGAAGATGGGGCCATTCACCAGAAGGTGTGCACGGTCATCCTAAACCGAAATTCCATAGGAAAAAGGAGGCTAGTGGGGGACGAAGCTACAGAAGCCTCAGTGGGACAAAAAATTTGGGGGGGCGTCACCTCCCGGTAACCCCGGGGAAAAGCCCCAGGGCCCAGATTGCATGGGACGGCGCGGTGCATCTTTAAAATGCCCATGCAAAAGCCACCGATCGAGGGATCATGGTGACTCACTTGGCGTTGTCGGTTCCCCCCCGTCGCCCCGCCGCCACCCTGCCGGGGAACCGATCATCCCCTCTCTCTAAAATCGCCAATCAAGGACCGATTCCCGCAGGGAGAGGGGGAGGAGCTTGTTCACTATCTTTTTCTGTTTGGCTCCCTTCTGATTCTTCTCTCTGCCCCCCCTTTTTTTTTTAAATGAGTTATTTCACCAGGGTTATATCTGTCGCCAAGTGTAGGGGAGCCGTGGGGAGAGGGCCCCCTTCCCCCCAGGGGTCGTTACCACCACCGGCCCCTTGAGGGGAGGCGTTGAACACCACGCCAAAAACTCCTTCACGCCCAGAAAGGGGGGGGGCGCCCAGTCGCCGCCCGACCAATCACTTGGGGCTCGTATTTGTTCCCTGAAAACGCTAAAGTAGTATACGGGATTCCCTGTTTTCCCTTCCTTTTCCCAAAAGAAAGCTTAGTTTTAAATTTTTCGCCGAAAATTTGAGTAAGTTCTACTGCGCAAAGTTAGGGAACCCAGTAGCGGGGTAACTTTCCCCCGTATACCTGGACCTTCCAGTTCATCCCAAAACACCCTTATTTTTGGAGGCTTTGATACCGCTTAATTAATGTCAATATGAAAAAAATCTAAACTTTTTTCTTTTTCCTTTTTAGGTAGGGACCCCAAAAAAAAAAAGGCGAAAGGGCAGTCAACTCCCCAAATCGTTTAGTTCCGGATCCCTTCTTTGTGACAAACCGTTGGTTGGAACGGGTGGCTCTGGTCGCTTGGGAAGATGGGTAAAAACCATTCATAAGAAAAATAGTAAACCCAAAAAAGGGATGTGTGCGTTTTGCTCCTTATAGTTTGGGAAAGACCCCTGGGGCATGTCAGTATTGCACTTCAAAATTACCAAATTTTTTGGGTTTTGTCAGACTTCATCAAATGTTCCTACATTCGAAATTTTCGTGTAGGGGATAAATTTTTGGGTTTTTTTCGAAATCCTTTTATTATTTCCAAAAAGACAAGACTAGCAATGAGTCAACGTAAAATATTTTTCAAATAACGCTAGGTAAATATGTGAAATAAAAGTGGGAGTGCTAGTCCCCTATAAAAAACAACTGCTATTGTCAATGGTTTCCGTAAGCAACCCCTTTTGTAGGGATAAACCCAACCCACGAGGTCCCTCTTGGGGGCCCACGTCGAGGCTGTTCCAGTTCCAGGAGTAGCGCGAGGGGGGACAGGGGGAAGCCCCCGTTGCTTGGGTTTAGGACGACGTGCGGCGCCCGGGCGTTGACACACTCCCCACTCCTCGGGGTCGGGAAAAACTCGGGCCCTGAACGCCGGCGCGAAGTCCGCTACGTGAAAACCCCGGCCGGTAGTTTTCCCCTTTCCCTGAAATCTACTACTTCGAAATTCGAAACCTTAAAAGAAAAAAGGGGCCTTTTAAAAAATACGCGCATAAATCCTTCACGTTTTAACGTGTTTAAAACAGTGAAATGATCGGTGATATAAAATAACCATAGAAAATAATAAAATAATAATTATTTTTATTATTATTATTTTATCATTATCATTATCATTATCATTATCTTTATCATTATCATTATCATTTCATTTCTTATCTTATCATTATTTATTATTATTTTATTTTTATTATATTCTTTATTACATATTATTATTATTATTATTATTATTATTATTATTATTTTTTAAATTATTATTTTTAAATATTTTTAAATCATAATTTTCCAGATGAAATGGATTAATTTTACCTGAAGTGAAATTTTTGTCACCCTACGTACTTAACCCTTTCAAAAAATTAAAAAGTCGCTTAAGCCAAAAAAATGCCATCCCTCCAATTTTTCCAAACCACCAGACCCAAAGGGGGGCACCGAATCACCCCCCCAGTGGGAGATGCCCACTTTGGCCGGTGTACCACTGGGCAGCGGCCTCGAGTCCAGCGATTCCCAAGTGGCTCGTACTGCGCTGGGGAAACGCTGAAAAAAAAATATCATGCGAATTCGGTCCGAAGATATTAACAGATCATCTACTTTTTCAACACAAAATTTGATATCACGATTGACTATCCTCTTTGTCCTCCAACTCCCGGCCCTTTGGGGCCGAAAGAGATTTTCCCAGAAAAGGAAAAAAAAAGGGTACGATGACATAAAAGATGAGGGTTCCAAAAAAAAAAGGAACTGGTCCCGCCTCCGTCAAACCTCGCGAGAACTGCGGAGATGGGGACACTGTCTTATCGTTTAACTGGTGAAAGGTTGCATCGGACAGGCTCCTCTATGGTCCCTTTTTTTTTTAATGTTTAACCAAAGTGGGGGAAAAGATAAGTAACTTAATATTAAAGTTAAGGAAAAACTTGATTCTACATTTGCTCAAAGAATCTGAGTTAAATTTTTTTTTTTTAAACATATTTTGTGTGCTTCACTCATAAAATCAGGCATGTATTAACTGATACGTTGGGAAAAATCAAAAATTTTTTCATTGGATTTTTCGTGTTTCAGTTGTACAAAAAACTTTTATTCCTGCAACTTCAAAACTAATTTTCAAATTTTAAACAATCCTCAGTATTTCTTATTTTTTTATCTTTTTTTTTTAGGGGGCATGGAAACCTGAAGAATTTCGGGGGGAACAAAGAAAAAAAAAAAACGATTTTGGAAATGCCCGACTTATCACAAAAAATTATTTTTCCTAATTTTTGCCAATACTGTTCTTTGCTATTTTTTTGCTGCTAATTTAAACATCATTCGTAGGACCATCATTGATATTTTTTTTTAAAAAAATTTCCCAATTTATATCGCTTTTTTGCCGTTACAAAATATTCATTTTTATCGTCTTTCATATACGTTATTGTTTAAATGCTATCGCCATCGTTCTTTTTTATACTATTATTCTC
>NW_023657674.1:7500-26775 GCF_015228065.2 Penaeus monodon
ATTTACGCGTTCGTGTTTTATTTTATCACGAATACATTTCTTTTATCTCGTTCCTAACCCTCGCACCCGACCTGACCGCCCCTTTTTCTTTTTTTTGGGCGGTCATTTTGGTTTAAAAAAAAGGGGGTTTTTTCCTGTCTTGACCTGACCTCCTTTCTTTTTTCCCGGGTCGGGGGCGGCGTGGGTAGGTCAAATCCCCGTTTGGGTTACCCTTGAAATTTGGGTTTTTTTTGGTTGACGCTTGGGATTCCCATAGCATTGTTACATTGTTTTTTGTGACACTTTCTATGGGCGCTAAACGAAGCTTGTAACGCAAATTCTTACATTCATTATTTTAAAATATAGTGTGGGTTTTCCCCCATATCTAGTGCCAGATTCCCCGATTTTCCCCCGGGGTTGCGTAAACCCTAATAGATCTGCGCTCCGTCGTTCGAGAGTGATACTAAAAACCGAAGTTATTCGTTCGTTGGGCCCCCTTTATCGGTATGACCCGCGGTTACTCCTTTAATTAATGTAGGACTAGGGTTTAAGCTAGAACATTTTCCCTTATTATCACCCCTTTCCCCTCACCCTCCTCAAGTCGCTTGCATTTTTTGGGTACTCCCAAGCGTTTGTGTATTCGTGAAAATTTTTATCCTTCGGAATTTTGGGGACGCCCATTACAGATATGCAAGGGCGGGATATTATTTCCTGCTCGATCGTTTCAGTCTATAGGGCTTTGGTATGGACCCCCCCCGTTTTGAGTTTTATTGAAGTCTGACGTGCAAAGCTAGACTTACCTCGGCGTTCAGATTTTTTACCCCGGTTTAATTTCTTGAAAAAAAAAAAAAAAAATTTTCGAATTTTTTTTTCATGTCACCCTTCATCAGCTACATTCTGTCGCATATCATTATATGTTGAATTCAATGTGGAGTTGAAATAAACTTAAATAGCTAGCATTGCTATTTACTTCAGTTTTTTTTATAGTGAACGTTTAAAGTTCGTGTTTTTTGATTCTTTTCCTTGTGAGGTCACCCCTTTTCCCTCTCATTACGCTAGCTGTCATCACACTGCTACACCACACCTTCACCTCACTCACACACCGGACAAAAGACACTGACCCTTTTTTTATTATAAGGCTGGTTGCTGTCTTGTGCCGGGGTAAAAATTTTTTATGTATCTCTTTAGCCCGCAAATTTTTCCGTCGTGCGAGGGTTTGTCATAAAATACAAGTTACTCTATTTTATCTGTGTGACGACTATGGTTCAAAGATCTTCGCGGATCGCCGGTCCCTTCCTTTTTTATTCTCATACTACAGAGATGGGTTGGGGAGTTCAAATGGTCTATGCGGACCCCCTACTGACACTCCCTCTTCTATTTTCTTTTTTTACTTTCAGGAAATAAAAACAAAATGAAAAAAAAAGACAAAAAAATTAAAAAAACCAAAATTAAAAACCATAAAAGTTATGATAAACCCCTAGTGTAAATACCCCCCTCTTCTCTGTTTTCCTTTCTTTTCTCCTACTCTGGGCCCCTTCGTTTAGTCTGGGTCCCCGACTTTATATTGCAGCGCCGACCGGCACCGAAGGGGCACCTTGGTGGGCCCTGGGAAGGACGTCATCGCATCGCCATAGGCCCCCCCGGACCAAGATTTTCTCAAAAAGGTGTTAATACTCCCAGTATAGTGGACGGGCTTTTCCTGCCAACTCCCCCTAGATCCAGCGAACCCACCCTTTTCCGCGGTACCAGTCGCCCCACTGCTGTGCCTGGGGACGCCTGCAGTCTGGGAACTCCAGGAGCTCGTAGCGCAGATATCAGCCCCCCCGAAATGCCGCCCCTGCCCCACGCCCGGTCCGGATAGATTACAGGACGTGTGGACGGAAAAAGGGCCTGGGAAAAATCTGTGGGACGTGGGACGAGGACCCGCCGATTAGGGCCCGGACGGGACCCGGGTGGGCTAAACGATCTAAGTCAAGGAACCTGGGCGAACTTTTCGAGGGCCCTGTGAACTCGAGAACGGACACATTACACCAAAACCCGGGGGTGAGGACACAGGGACGACAGCCACAAATGCACAGGAAAAAAGGGCCCCGGAACGAATGCCCCCCAGGTTAGGTCCCCTTGAGGCAATCTACGACGCCTCGAGGGCGAGGCGTGGTAGGGCCGAGCAAAGTACAGTGGAGGATCGTGTAGCGACGGGGCCAGGGACCCCACCCCTCGCCCCCCCTTCTTCTGCGCTGCTGCTATCGCTCCCCCAGCTGGAACGGTCCTACTTATCCGAGAAAAACCCAGGCCTCGGGGGGCCGTGCCAAACTACCCACCGGTAGGGGGCAGCTCTGCCTCCCCCCGGGGAGTTCGTGTGAAGCACCCGACGCGGGAGGGTCACTCCCCCCTCCCTCTCCGGGCGACGGCTGCACCCCCATACCGCGATTACCTTTTTGACAATGTAGCGTCGTCGTAGCGTTATTCCCCCCTTTCGTGTGGCGTCCCTGCAGCCACTGTACAAGTCGCATAGCCTTTACAAAATATATAGATAGATAGATAGATTCAATGTACCTTATTTTATTATATTATATTTTATTATTATTATATATATATATTATGTATTATATATACATTTATATATATTAAATTTTATATATATATTTATATATTATATACATATATTTTATAATGTTATACCACACTTCACATATTTAAATTTTTCATACTATCTATCTTCTATCTATCTTTCTATTTATAATATATTAATATATATATATAAATTTTTATATATATATATATATATATACATATATATATAATATATATATATAAAATATATATATATATATATAATATATATTTTAATATATAAATGTAGTATGAACCAACACACACAATATATTCACTTATCTTTTTTCTATATCTATCTACATTATCTATCTATATACTTTTGTATATATAAATAAAAATAAAATAAATAAATAAATAAATAAATAAATGAATAAATAAATTAATAAATAAATATATATTATTATATTTTAAATTAAAATATATATATTATATATATATGGTTTTATATATATATTATTATTTTATATATATATTATATATATATATATTTTATATATATATATATATAAAATATATTATATGTGTGTGTGTGTGTTTTTGTGGGGTGTGTGTGTGTGTGTGTGTGTGTGTGTGGTGGTGTGTGTGTGCACCACACAACACACACACACACGCATACCCCCACAAAACACACACACCAAAACACACACACACACCACACACCACACACACACACACAAACACACACCACACACACACACACACACACACACACGTTTTGTGGTGTGTGTGTGTGCGTATATATATATATATATATATATATATATATATATATATATGTATGTATGTATGTATTATATATTAAAATAATAATACATATATATATTTTATATTATATATAATATATATATATATATATATTATATATATAAAGTAAGTAAATAAAAAAAATGAATAATTTAAATAAAATAAATACACACACACACACACAAAACACGGGTGTACATATATATGTATGTATATATATATATATATATATTATATATATATATATATATATATATATTATACATATATTATTATCTATATATATATTATATATAAAATTATATATATATATATATAGGGGAGAGGAGGGGGGGAGAGGAGAGAGAGAGAGGCGGAAGAGAGAGAGGAGAGAGAGGAGAGAGAGGGAGAGCAGAGAGAGAGAGAGGGGAGAGAGGGGAATGGCACTGAGAGAGAGAGAGGAGAGAGAGAGAAGAGAGAGAGATACATACATACTATATATATATATACATACATATATATATATGTTTTGTGTTTGTGTGGGTGGTGTGTGTGTTGTGTGTGGTTGGTGTGTGGTTTTATGTGTGTGTGTGTGTGTGTGTTTGTGTGGGGTGTGTTGTGTGTGTGTTGGGGTGTGTGGTGTGTGTGTGGGGTGTGTTGTGTGTGGTGTGGTGTGGTGTGTGTGTGTGTGTGTATGGTGTATAAAATATTATTTGTGTATATATATATATATATATATATATATATATATATATATATATATGTATTTATACATATATTTGTATGTATGTATATATTTCTCTGTCTGTCTGTCTCTCTCTTTCTGTCTCTCTCTCTATCTATTTATCTATTTATCTATCTATCTATCTCTCGCTCTCTCTTAGACCAAATATTGCTAATCCCTCTACGAGAGGGCTTGGCATTACATAAAGAACTCAATTCATCGAAAGATTGATGCATCGGGGATAACACCTTTGTTGAATATCTTAGTATCAAAATATTTCTTGACGTTAATCTATCACCATCATTAATGCATGTAGTTGAAGTGGTACGTAAACTCCTGGCTGCATAATACATAGTAATACTGTCTTATTCTGTGGAGAATTTAATGCTCGCCATCCTCTTCTATGCTCCGAGGGAAGTACCATTGGCTTTTGCCAATGGCACGGTAAGTTTTATTATGACTCCAATGGTAATTCAATGGTACGGTAAGGTTTATTATTATCCCCAAAATCACTAGTGACCCCATACACCTATTATGCCCCTTATAAAAAAATCATTATCTGGGCGGGAAAACTGGACTATATTGCTCTATACAATAAGCACACACTACCAAGCACTGCAAAAGAACTCGGTACCACCTTGCTACTAAATATCATGATGAATTCATTTAAAGAATTTAATAAACTTCTCTGTCAACAAGCTGGCAGTATCAATACTCAACTACAACCTAAAAGCTCTGCCAAACACGGTTTTATCCTCCAGAACTAGACGTGCAGGACACCCATGAGTAAGGTTTGGAAGGAAATCGGCAAGATTAAAAGGCAATACCCCACTTCCAGAAAGAGTAGCCCCATCTCTCCTCAATAAAAGTGTGAGGACTCTTTTCTTGATAGTCTCCCATTATCCACATACAGGTAATACCTTAATCAAGCCATAAAAAACGAAATTGACTTCAGGGGGCACCTCTTAGAAAAGGGCTGGCCCCAAATTACGAGGGAAGAACCCCTTGCAGCCTTAAGACTCAAATCCCTGCACCTGGGTGTGGAATCACTTCGAATCTCCAATTTCTTGAAAAGGGTACAGTAAAGGAAAAAATCTTCTTCTTGATTCTTAAATTTAAACCTACACGCGGGCATTTTCCCTACCACTAACCATTTTTTTTAAATGGTTACGGGAAAACAAGTCCCACTTTCCCCATCCTTCTTACTCTTACTCCCCAAAATAAAAGACCTGATCCATAAATCTTTTTTGGGGTTTTAAAAAAGGGAGAGAACCAAATTGCCCTCTTCTTTTTTTTAACGTAGGTTCATGTCTGACCCGCCGGGTCCAGAATGATCTTTATTGTATTTTCAGTTGAATGCCTGGAGTGATACGTGGTAGGTCCCCATTTCCTTTTCCCAGGAGGGGCCCGGGTTCCCTTTTTTTGGGAAATCATTCTCACAAATTGTCTCTCATACCAAAAGGGAAGTAATGCAGTCTTCTTACTTAGTTTTAAGGAGCATTCGACAGAGCCTCCCCATGCAGTCCTCCTGACTAAATTTTTTGGGGTTTAAATATTTGGTGTGATGCTGACTGCTCCCTGCCTCATGTCCCCCATCTCGCTTAAAACCCAAAGGATTTTTTCAAAACATCAAAAAACGTTCCCCGAGCGTTTAAGACCTTGCAAACATAATAACTGGGGCCCCCTTAGGGTCCTTGTTGATGTTTCTCCCCTTTTTAGGTCCATAACACCTTTTAACCCCTTGAATTTTACAGAGCAAGGCCATAGAATTTCTTGGATGCCCAAAGATGCTAAAATTCTTTTTTTTCCATCGTTCCTCATTAACCAACTTGGGATCAGACTCTACCCAGACCTGAATTCCATTTCTGTCGGCGAGATAAATTTTGAATTAGGCTGTCAGGCCTCGATACTCCACTCTCTACAGTCCAACTTAAATGGAAAAAATAAAACTGCTCATACTATTATTTTTTTTCAGTGTGGGGGAAAAACGAAGCTATTAAAAACTCCCCGAAACAGTACTTCTGCTCCTTGGCCAACCATGTAATGCTTATGTTGATAAACTAATAGGGCCCAAATCTATGGCTTCAAAAAAGGAACTAAAAGCTCATTCTTGAAAAATATAATGGATTCTACACCCCCTCATTGTCGCCCCCATTCAATCTACTGTGTGCCTCCAATGATCCTCTGAGCAGCGGGATTGGTGACTAATTCCTGAATAGATAAAAGTGTGTGTATTTCCAACCTTAAGCACCTGTCCGTTCATACCATATACATGCCATTAAAAAAGGTTTGGGGGCAACAACGACCCCTGGCTGTTTTACTAACAGCCAGAACTCTCCTAGGCTCACTGCATTTAAACCAAAACATTAAATAAAATATCCTTTACCAAAGTTCTATACTCTCGAAAAGGGTATTCAGTTCCCTATACTGGATACCCTCTCCTATAGGGAAAACTTATGTGACACTTGATCATTAGGAGATTAGCCTTTCCCATGCGACATAGTAGCGCTATCTCTCAATCAAATGAAAAAAAATCGTGTTGTCTTCGGATTATGAGGGCAGTAGGAGCACTGAGAACACAAAAAAGATGGCAAAGGGACTATCTGGCTTGAAGTATTTTCTGGGCATCAATATGACCCGGTCTTCATGGACTGTCTCAAGGGCAGCAGGTTCATTGCGGGCGTTAATCTTACCCCTTACTTTTCTGTTGCATAAAAAATGATCCATCGATCAAAATCATTGTTCACAGATTACACTTGTTAATTTCTTTCTTTATTTAGACACTGGTCTTGCTTTGAATTATTATAATTTTTTTTTTTCCAGCCAACTGATATTTTAATAAAGTAAAATACACAGCCCTTTAGGATGTAATAACAATAAAGTTTGACTGATCCCTCGCACAATAAACCCGCCGTTGATAATGCTTTTGTACTTATCCCGGCTTTTTCAGAATTTTCACTAAATTGTATCAGACAAATAAAATCTCTCTCTCTCTCTTCTCTCTCTCTCCCTCTTCTTTTTCTCTCTCTCTCTCTTCTCTCTATATTATATATATTATATATAATATATATATATTACATATTTTATATATATATATATATATATACATATATATTATATATAAATATATATATATATATATATTATATATATAATATCTAAAAAAAAAAAAAAAAAAAAAAAAAAAAAAAAAAAAAAAAATATATATATATATAATTTTATATAATATATAAAATATTATTTTTAATTGTATATCATTATCATATAAATATTAAAAAAATATATATATGTGTGTAATTATATTTATATATATATATATATTATATATATATATATAATATATGTATATAAAAAACCCACATATATGTGTTGTACATATATATTTGATATATGTATATATAAATAATTAATATTTATAATTATATTTAGCATATGAAAATGTATTTTATTTATAATATATTATATATAAAATATTAATACATTATTATTATTTATTTATATATATATATATATACCCAAAATATTATATTATTATATAATATATATATATTATATATTAATATATATTAAATAATATAACATATATATATATTTAAAATATATCTATAAATATATAGATATTTTCTTATTTTTTGTTATATTATACATATATATATATTTTACATTATAATATATGTATATTTAACCTTTTTATATAATTATTATATTGTATTTTTACATATATATATATATAATTGTTTATTTATATATTATATATATATTATATATATACTTTTTTTAATAACAATAAATTTAAAAAATATTATATTTTATTATTATTATTATATTATATTTTCTTTATCTATATAAATTTTTATTATATTATATTATAATATTTCTCTGTATGTTTTTTTATTCTTATTTCTATATAATTTTTTTATTAAATTTTTTCTATTATCTTACTCTTATACCTATTCATATGTCTAAAAAATATATTATATTATATAATATATTTATTATCATTTACAAATATATATGTACACACACATATATATGTGTGTGTTTATTAATAATATATAATATATATATAATATATTAAAATTTTTATATATATATAATAACACATATATATATTTCTTTATTATTTATATGTATAGATGATTAATATATAATTTTATATTTATATATATTTATATATAATTTTATATATATATTTTTTTTTTTTTTTTTTTTTTTTTTTTTTTTTTTTTTTTTTTTTATGCATTATAATATTTATATATATATATTAATATTTTTATATAAAATATATTTATTATAATATATATATATATTTTTTATATATTATATATATTATAAAATATATTAATATGGAGGGAGAGAGAGAGAGAAGAGAGAGAGGGGAGAGAGAAAAAAGGAGAGAGAGGATTTTGATTTGATCTGAAAACATATTATAGTGTACATATCCGAAAAAAGCCGGAAAAGATCAAAGCTCTATTAAACTGGTTTGGGGTTCTATTTGTGCAAGGGCTACAGTAAAACTTTTGTTATATACATGCCGAAGGCTGTGCTTTTTTTCACTTTATTAGAATTCATTGGCTGGTAAAAAAAAAATTTACTAAAAAATTCAAGAAAAGACCATGTCATAAAAAATTAAAGAAAATTAAAAGTGCAATCTGGAACAATGATTTTTTGATCGATAGGATCGTTTTTATCAACAGAGTGAAAGGGGTAAGATTATCGACCTGTCAATGAAACCCTGCTGTCTCTAACAGTCCATGAAAACCCCGGGTCTATATCTTTTCCCCGGAAATATCTCGAATCCCAGATAGTACCTTGCATTTTTTTTTGTGTTCTCTGCTCATACTTACCTCATAATCTCGAAGAAAAACCCGATTTTTCATTTGATTGAGGATAGCGCTACTTCGTCGTCAGGGGAAAAGTGCAATCTCCCTACTGATAAAGCCTGTCACTAATGATATTCCTATGGAGGGGGTACCAGAAAGGACACTTGAATCCCTTTTCTGAGAGTATAGAACTTTGGTGAAGGAAATTTTTCCCTGTTACATGTTTTCTGGATTAAATCAGGAGCCTATGGGATGTTTTGGGCTGTTATAAACCCCAGCCAGGTGTCGTTGTTCCCACTCCTTTCTTAAGGGCATATATAGGGCTACTGACACGGCATCATTTTGTGTTTAAGAAGTTGGAAATACCCCCTTTTCTTCATCTAACGGAATTAGTAACCATCCCTGCTGCTCTATGAGGATCTTTGGGGGCATCACAGTAGATTGCAAATGGGGGGGTACATGAGGGGGGTGTAGAATCCATCTATTATTTCAAATATGACTTTTTGTTCCTTTTTTTAAACCCTAGATTTAGGCCCTTTAGTTTTCAAAATAAGCATGTACTGAGTTCTGTGCCAAGGAGCATAAACTGTTTTTTGGGGTGTTAAAAGCTTCGTTTTCCCCACACTGAAAAAAAAAAAATATTGAGCAGTTTTTTTTTCCATTCTATTTTGGGCTGTATGAAGTGGAGTATCGAGGCCCGACGCCTAATTCTATAATTTATCCCCCGCCGAAGAACATTTGGGGATTCATGGGCGGGTAGAGTCGATGCCAAGTATGGGGTTAACTTGATGACACGACTGTGAAAAAAAAGAACTTTGCAGTCATTGGTCCTATATTTTCATGGCCTTTCTCTGTAAATTCAAGTGGTTTAAAATGTGTTTTTGGGCTAACAAGGGGGAATAATCAACCTTAGGATCCTCGGAGGGCCCCGTTACTTTTGTATTGCGGTCTTAAACGCTAAAAGGGAACGTTTTTTTATGTTTGAAAAATATCCTTGGTTAAGCGAGTTGAGGGCATGAGGCAGGGAGCATCGCTACACCAGATTTTAACTCCTAAAAATGTTAGCTCATGGAGGCTGCTAAGGGGGAGGCTCGTCAATGCCCCTTTAAAATCAAAGAAAGAAACTGCATTCTTCCATTTGGGTATGACTAGACAATTTGTGAAATGATTACTAAAAAGGAACAGGGGGGCACTCTCCTGAAAGGACGGGGGACCCTACCAGTCTCCTCCTGAGCATTACCTAAAACACAATTAATATCATGCTGTACCACGGCGGCTCAGACATACCTACCGTTAAAGAAAAAAGGAAAATTTTGGGTTTTCCTCTCCCTTTTTGAAAGCCAAAGACGATTGAGGGTCAGTCTTTGCATCTTGAAACAAGTTTTGGGTTGTGGTAGCAAGATCCCTTTCCGTGTGGGGTAAGTTGAAGAGATCAAGAAGAAGATTTTTTCCCTTTACCTGTACCTTGCAAGAAGTTGGATGATTTTCGTAAGTGATTCCATCATCCCAGTGCAGTGGTTTTTGCTAGTTTTAAATGGCGGGCAAGGAGTTCTTCCTCGTAATTGGTGCATCACCTTATCTAAGAGGTGCCCCTGATAGTCAATTTCGTTTTTTATGCTTGATTTAGGATTACCTGTATGTGGAAAATGGGAGACTATCAAGAGAAGGTCCTCACACTTTTATTGAGGAGAGATGGGCTACTTTTTCGGGAAGTGGGGTATTGCCTTTAATCTTGCCGATTTCCTTCCAAACCTTACTCATGGTGTCCTGCACGTCTAGTTCTGGAGGATAAAACCGTGTTTGGCAGAGCTTTTAGGTTGTAGTTGAGTATTGATACTGCCAGCTTGTTGACAGAGAAGTTTATTAAATTCTTTAAATGAATTCATCATGATATTTGTAGCAAGGTGGTACCGGGGGTTTTTTGCCAGTGCTTGGTAGTGTGTGCTTATTGTATAGAGAAATATAGTCCAGTTTTCCGCCAGTTTAATGAGTTTTTTATAAGGGGCATAAGGTGTATGGGGTCACTAGTATTTTGGAGATAATAATAAACCTTACCGTACCTTTTGAATTCCCATTGGAGTCATAATAAACTTACCGTGCCATTCAAAAGCCAATGGTACTTCCCTGGGAGCATAAAAAGAGGATGGCGAGCATTAAATTCTCCACAGAATAAACAGTATTACTATGTATTATGCAGCCAGGATTTTTACGTACCACTTCACTACATGCTTAATGATGGTGATAGATTTAACGTCAAGAAAAATTTTGATACTAAATATTCAACAAAGGGGTTATCACGATTGCCATCATCACTTTCGTGGGAAATTGAGTTCTTTATGTAATGCCAAGCCCTCTCGTAGAGGATTTGCAAAATTTGGTCTAAAAAGAGAGCGGAAAATAGATAGATAGATAAATAGATAAATAGATAGAGAGAGAGACAGAAAAAGAGAGCAGACAGACAGAGAAATATATACAACATCAATATATGTATAATACATATATATATATATATATATTATATATATAGATATATATATACATCAAAATATAAATTTATACATACATACACACCACACACAACCCCAAAACCGCACACACACACCCACACCACAACACACAAACACACACAACACCACACAACACACACACACACACCACCCACCACACACCATTATATATATTGTATTTATATATATATATTATGTAGTACTCTCTCTCTTTCCTCTCTCTCTCTCTTCTTCTCTCTTTTCTCTCTCTCTCTCTTCTCTCTCTCTCTCTCCCTTTCCCCCCTCTTCCTCTTCTCTCCTCCTCTCTCTCTCCCTCTCTCTCCTTCCCTTTTTCCTCTCTCTCTCTCTCTCTCTATATTAAAATATATTAATATATATATATATATATATATATTATTTAAATATATTAATTACATATATATTATATTTTTATCATATAAAATATTATTTGTACATATAATTTTAAAAAATATTTATATATTTTATATATTTTTATTTTTTATAAAATAATTATATACTACATATATGTACACCCGTGTGTGTGTGTGTGTGTGTGTATTTTTTATTTATTTATCTATTTATTTTTTCTTATTATATATTATAAAATATATATATATTATATATATTATATATATATATTAAAAATTTTAATATATTTATATTATACATACATACTACTCATATATATATAATTATTTTTAATATATATATTTATATACGCACACACACACACACACACCGGGGTGTGTGTGTGTGTGTGTGTGTGTGTGTGTTGTGTGGGTGTGTGTGGTGTGGTTTGTTTTGGGGGTGTGTGTGTGGTGTGTGTGTGTGTATGCGTGTGTGTTGTGTGTGTTGTGTGCACACACACACCCCACCACACACCACCACACCACACCACACACACACACACACACACAAGATATATATATATTATTATTATATATATTATATATTTTATATTATATTATAATATTTTATATAACATATATATTATATATATATTATATTATATTTTTATATTTATTTTTATTTATTTTTTTTTTTATTTTTTTTATTTTTTTATTTATTTTTTTTTTTTTTTTTATATTACATATACTATATAGATGATACATTGTAGATAGATTAGATAAAAGATATATTGTATATTTTTTTGTGTGTGTGTGTATACATACATACATATTATCTATATATATTTATATATATAATTTATATATTATAAATTTTTATATATATTAAATTTTATATTATTTTATTATTATCTTATAATCTATTTTTTTATAAATAGTCCTTTATGATGAAGATTAGTATCGTAGAATTAAATTGTAAGGTGTGTATATAATTTTATCTTATGTATTTAAAATATTTTACCTATATATATATATATATATATTTTTTTCTATATATCATTATTTATTTTAATTATTTAAAAATATTTTATATTTATAGGAAATTTGATTCTATCTATCTTCTATAAATTGAAAAAGGCTATGCGTACTCTAGTACAGTGGCTGACGGACGAAAAACCACGTAAGGGTGAATAAGTTTACGACGACGCTACGACTTGTCAAAAGGGGTAATCGCGGTATGGGGGTCGAGCCAGCTCCCCGGAGAGGGAGGGCGGAGCTGCCCTACCGCTGGGGCTTCACAGAACCCCCCCGGGGGAGGCGAGAGCTGCCCCTCCGGGGTCGGTAGCTTGGCACGCCCCCCGAGGCCTAGGTCTTCTCGGTATAAGTATGAGGGGCCCACTGAGGAGCGAAGCGCAGCTGCGGAAGCATAGGGGGGACGATGAGGTCACTGGCTCCGTCTCTACACTGTCCCCCACTGTCATTGCCGGCCCCCCTCTCACGCCTCCCCTCGGGGCGTCGTATTTTTTGCCTCAGGGTGCCAAACCGGTGGTCTCTCTTCTGGGCGTGCCTTTCCTGGTGCATTTCGTGGCTGCTCGTCCCTGTCTCCTCACCCTCCTGGCCCTTTGGGTGAAATTGTTCCTTCTCGATGTTCCCCCAAAACGTCCCGAAAAGTCTCGCCCAGTCCCCTTGACTTCAATTCTTTAACCACCTCGGGTCCTCGTCCAGGCTAATTTCGGCGGCGCCCTCGTCCACAACTCCTCACAGACTCGTCCGGGTCCTTTCGCGTCCACCGCCCTCGAAATTTTCATCCGATCTAGGGGCGTCGGGGCAGGGGCGGCATTGGGGGCGGCTGATATCTCGCAAACAGCTCCGGATTTGACCAGATCTGCGGCGTCCGCCGGGAAGCATTCTGGGGCGCGGTACCTGGGGAAAAAGGTGCGGGTTCGCTGGATCTACGGGAGTCTGGCAGGAAACGCCCGCCCTATACTGGGACTAAAACATTTTTTCTGCAAATTTTGCCCGCGGCCCTATGGCGATGTTCTACGCCCTTTCCCCACGGCATCCTAAGGGTGTTTTCCTTTCGGTGCCTGTCGGTCCGACTGCAATTAAATCGGGGAGCCAATCATACACTAAGGGCCAAGTAGGAGAAAAAGAAGGAAACAGAGAAGATGGGGGGGTAGTTACCATACCCGGGTTATTCTAAAAATTTTAGGGTTTTTTAATTTTGGGTTTTTTAACTTTTTTCGCTTTTTTTTTCATTTTGTGTTTATTTCCTAAAGGGTAAGAAAAAATAAAAGAGGAGATTCATAGCGGTCCGCAAGACCTTTTAACTCCCAAACCTCTCTGATAGTATAAAATAGATAAGGGGAACGCATGGGCGATCCGCAAATTATTTGAACCATATCTCACCCGTAAAATTGGTCTTTCTTTTTCCCACCCCCCGAGGGAAAAAATTGCGGGCAAAAGGATCATAATAAATCTTTACCCCGGCACTAAGACAAAACCCCCCTTATTAATAAAAAAAGGGCATTGTCTTTTGTCCTGCGTGTGTGGTGGGGAAGGTGTGTGTGTATGCATGTTGAGTGACGCTAGCGTTAATAGGGGAAAGGGGAGTGACCTCAACCCAGAGAATGATCACAAACACAACTTACGTTCCTAAACAAAAATAAGTAAATTACATGCTAGTATTTAAGATTATTTCAAATACCAATTTAATTCAACATAATGATTGCGACAGAATTAAGCATAAGAATGGGAATGAAAAAAATATTCGCCAATTTTTTTTTTTTTTTTTTAAAAATCTACTGGGGTCAAAAATCTTTAACTGCCCCAGGTACATGTCTAGCTTGCACGTCGCTTCAAAAAAAACTCATAAAGGGGGGGATCCATACCCAAAACGTTATGACTGAGCCTCGGCCAGGAATATAAAACCTCTTCTTCTGCAAACGTAATGGGGCTCCCCAAAAATTTCCCAGGGTATATAAATTTTTTTAGAATCACCCCAAAATTGGGGATACCCAAAAAAATGCAAACGACTTGAGGAGGGGGAAAAGGTGTGATTAATAACGAATAATGATTCTAGCTTAAAACCCCATCCTACATTAAATTAACGGACGTAACCGCGGGGCATACCGACTCAAAGGGACCGAACGAAAAATACTTTGGGTTTTTAATTTTTCTCTCGAACGAAAGGGGCCAGATCTATTTGGTGTTTACGCAACCCCGGGGCAAAACGGCAATTTTGTGCACTATGAAAGGGGAGATCTACACTATATTCAAAAAAAATGAATGTAGAATTTGCGTTTTTAAGCTTCGTTCTAGCGCCGATGAACGTGTCACCAAAAGCAATGTAAAAATGCTATGGTTAAATTTCCCCAAAGGGGTCAACCAAACAAAAACCAATTCAAGGGGAACCAAACGTCTTTGACCTACCCCGCCCCACCCCACCGGAAAAAGAAAGTGATCAGGGCAAAGACGGGAAAAAAACCTTTTTTTAAACCAAAATGCCGCAAAAGAAAAAGGGACGGTCGGGCGGGGGCAGGGTAGGAAAGAGATAAAAAGAAAGTATTCGGTTAAGATAAATCACGAAAGCTTTAAAATTTGTTGCAGATAAAAAAATATAAATCTCAAAAACGAGGAAATAAATTAAATTTTTTAAATAAAAACGATATTCATGTTTATTGATCACTACTCGATCACACGGAAAAGGGGTCTGAGGGGGAAAATTGGAAATATGCCATTTGCTGTCATTAGCACCCTTTTCCCAACAAAAAAACAACGGCTTAAAAAATGGGGGAAGAAAGGGAAAGATAAAAAGGGGCCCAAACGTTACTTAGGTGTTCTTTCTTAAACATTCCCTTTCGGGCGACGGGTTTTCTTCCAGATTTTCGTTCTGCTCGGCCGAAGGGGCAGCGCCACCCTCCACCAATTGTAAAAACTAGCGTACTCTAGTACAGTGGGTCCAGGGGCGCAAAAAACACGTAAAGGGGGGAATACACGCTAGACGACGCTAGACTTTTTTTAAAGGGTAATCGCGGTATGCGGGTTGCAGCCACTCGCCCGGAGAGGGGGCGAGCTACCCCCCCCGCGTCGGGGCTTCACCGAACTCCCCCGGAGGGGGGGGGAGAGCTACCCTACCCCGTCGTACTTGGCACGGACTCCCCGAGCCTAGGTTTCTCGGGATAGTAGGACAGTTCCGCTGGAGAGCGTAGCGCAGCTGCAAAGCATAGGGGGGCGAGGTGAGGTCATGCTCCGTCTGCTACACTGATCCTCCACTGTCATATATATAAATATTATTTATATAAATATATAAATATTATTTATATGAAAATAGTATATATATTATATATAAAATATATGTTTGGGGTGTTGGTGTGTGTTGTGTGTGGTGCGTGTGTTGTATTTGTGCGTGTGTGTGTATTTGTGTGTGTTGTGGTTGTGTGTGTGCTGAGTGTGTGTGTTTGGTGTTGTGTGTGGTGGTGTGTGTGTGTGTGTGTGTGTGGATGGTGTGTGTGTGTGTGTGTGTGTGTGTGTGTGTTTGATGTGTGGTGTGTGTAATGTATAAATTATTTGTAGACATAAAAGTAAGTAATAGTTGTTGATGATGGTAGATAGATATAGATATAAAATATATAAATTTATATATATTATTTTTATATATATTTTTCATGTATTTTTTTTTATATATATTATATTGGTTTTGTGTGTGTGTGTGTGTGTTGTTGTTGGTGTTTGTGTGTGTGTTGTGTGTGTTTTGTGTGTGTGCGTGTTTTTGTCCCCGTTGGGGGTTTTTTTATATTTAAAAGTTGTATGTATAATATTTGTATATATTGCTATTTATTATTTATTAATTTTATAATTTATATTAAATTATCTTTTAACTTTATTTTTATTTTATATATGTTTTATGTTTTACAAAAAGATATTATCATATACTTTATATAAAATAAAAATAGAGATAGAAAGATAGAGATTAAAAAAAGATAGATAGATAGTAGATATTTATATACTATTTTGTTGTGGGGGTGTGTTGGGGTGTTGGTTTTTTTGTGTGTGTGTGTGGTGTGTGTATTTATTATATTATTATAATATTATATATATATATATAATATATATTATATATTGAATGATAAATAGACAGACACATAGATACATAGATGATAGATAAAGATTTTAAAAAAAACTGATATAATTATATTAATATAAATTTTAAAATATTTTATAATAATTATATTATTTAAAATTTAATAATATTATAGGAGAAGAGAGAGAGAGAGAAGAGAGAGAGAGGAGAGAGAGATACAGATATATACATAATTTTTACATGAATATATCTCTTATTATCTATCTATCTCCCTCTCTCTCTCTTTTCTCTCTCTCTCTCTCTCTTCTCTCTCTATATATATATAATATATAATATATTATATATATGTGTGTGTGTTGTGTGTGTGTGTGTGTGTGTTGTGTGTGTGGTTTTGTGTGTGTGTGTGTGTGTTTACTTGTTTTTTTTATTATAAAATTTATATATATATTATATTTATATTATATATATATATAATATAAAATTTAATTTTTGAAATTATATATTAATAATAATATTATATATATATAATATATGTATAAATATATTATATATAATATATATTTATTTATATATTATATTTATATATAATTAAGTAGGCGGGGCAAAAGAGGGCGTCACCCGAGTACTGCCCGGGGTTTAAACCCCGGGGTAGGCTTTTTTGGAAACACCCGCTTCTTGGGGCAGGATGACTTTTACTCTACTATCGAGGAGCGTTGGGGTTTTTGGGGTGGCTCCCCTCTCGGAGGTGAGAAGACCGGGTAGCGGCACGATGGGTATGGGTGGGTACTTACTACTGGTCGAGCAGCAGCAAGGGTAAACACCCCCGGGGAGTAGCAGTAGCCTTTTCCCACCGACTTCAGCCCTCGTTGTGAAACCGGGATGGCGAGGTATTAGGGTTTTGAAACTAAACATGCTTTTGATTTCATGTCTCTATTGCTGTATCCCCTACTGATTTTGCAGACTCGATGTAAAGAGGCATTCTTCGTCAAACTTCACCCAGGGCAGAAAATTCCCCCAGGGGTATTTGAATTTTCGGGGGCGACTTCATGCGTATCCAGCGGACGGCTGGCTATAGATGCCTGTTGGCCCCCTATGGCCGGGAGCTTCTCAGCCGAGAACGCCTCCTTCTCTGGGCCTTTGATAGATCCCAGAGAATAGTCTCTGGCCCCGGGTATCGTGCCCACCCGCATCGCTGGACATGGAAAGCGTACAGGTTAAAGGGCAAGGGTTGACCCTTTCTTGTTAGCACACGATGGAGGACCCTTCAAACTTTACGGGAGTGCGGGTTTCTGTGGCACGCCATGGGCGGGTTGGGGGCCCCATATGGGTCCCTTCAAACTCCCCTCCCCCCAATGGCCCTTAAGGTGTTTCACTTGGCAGACTGAGGGAGGGTGTGCCCGGGGGTTAAACCATGGCAGTCTCTATCGATTCACAAACTTGATCCTGTTTACCAGTTGCTCTGTGGGACTCTTCAAACTGAAACACTTGAAGCACACAGGGTTCCACTGGGTATTCCAGAGGGCAAGGCAAATTCAAATCCCTTTGGGGAAAACCCGAGGGCACTGGGCTGTCGCATGGCTCACTGAAAGGCAATTAGGTCTTTCCATTTTTTGGTGGTAGGGGGTCAGAACGCTGAGAAGGGATGGAACAGGTCTCAGAAACTTGCTGGAATTGAAAACCCTTTTTTGGTAAAAGACCTTTGCCTGCCCACAGCCCGAGAATGCTGAATCTAGGCCCCCTCACAGATGACTGCAGTTCGCTCGTGGGACAGATCATCTAATCATGTTGGTTTTTAAAAGTTTTGCTCTGTTTTTTAGCGGGGTTTTACCCGGGAGTCATCCAACAGTTGCTTGGGTGCAAAATGGTATCACAACGTGCTGGACCCCAAACCAAGGAACCTCCTACCCAATGGAGGTCAGGATGGCGATTTCCAAGCTAAGTGTGGGAAAGCGCAAATATGCTTTTCCCTGCTGAATGCTAAAGACTGGGGGTGAACCAATGGCTCGGGGGTTGCATAGTCTTGACTGCCACTGGGAGTCTGGTCCAATCCCCTGATCTTTGAGGGCGTGGCTCCCTCTCTGGAAGGGGAAGGGGGTCACTGGGGTGTAGCAACTACCCTGGCTTTCACTGCTCACTGCCCCAAAATTTTTGCCCTCATTCTTCTGAAACGTCCTGCCCCCTACTGGGCTCAGAGACCAAGCAGTCTGGATTCCTCCCGGCTGTCCCCAAAAAACCAAAAACTATACTTCAAGTATTGTAGCGCCATCGTGGTTTGGTCGTTGGGTTTCTTGCGCCTACATCGACCTCAAAAGGGGTTTGACTTGTCATCATGAATCTCTATGGGAGATCCTGAACTCAGGAATTTCGACACAGATTTTGTCTAATGCAAACCTTTCCCTACTAAAATGCTGTAAAGTGTGGGGGGGGGTCCTTTTTTTCCCCCCAAAAATTTGGTGTTTCCATTGCCCAACCC
>NW_023657675.1:0-12500 GCF_015228065.2 Penaeus monodon
CCCCCTTACGCTGTTATGCATTCCTGGTAAAGGTAATCTGGCAGCCAATCAAACAACATACCATCATTGCATTCACCAAACCAAAGGGCCTTACCTTCTGGCAGGTGCTCAGTCCAAGGATCCCGAATCACAAGAGCACAGTAGGAAAGGTTAGACAGCAACAAACACTGGCGGAAAATGTTCTAGAATGACAAGCGGTAAGGGGTTATGAGGTTTGGAACACTCACCCTGACAGGACTGCCATGGACCGCAGGAACAATAGTGAGAAGTGGGGACGGCGAAGAATTGGTCACAGATATGGAAGTTGCTGAACATACTGTTGAAGCATGTGAAGGTGAAGTTACAGTAGAATTCCTAATCGCCCCGCCTCCTTCTGATGATGAAGGTGAGGATGACGAAGGTGATGATGAAGATGCCTGCCCTGACCCTGATGTAACTGCTGCCGCTGCCGCTGCCGCTGCCGCTGCTGCTGCTGGCATTTCTGTTACGTAGCCACCACTAGCCGTCGTCATCACACCACCAGAACCTTGAATGAATATGTTATAAAATGTTTTAAGGTTTGCCATATCTTCATATGGTCAAGTACACGCCCAATCCCATGCATTATGTTAAGCACAAAATTTGTGTTGCCCACTAAAACCATTTAATGCAAATGTTGTCTAAATCCGTAACGTATTATAAAATCGAAGTGAAATCAGAAAATAGTAGCAGTCTGTCTTGGTCAGTGATTCTTAACCAAAGGTAAAACTATACATAGCAGGGGTAAATATATAACTATAATGTGGGTGGCCAAACGATGGTGCTTGTCATACGAAATATACGTGTAACTTCCGATTGGTTGTGCAATAATTCAACCTCACCCATCCCGGCTAGTTTTGCCATTTCAATTCCGGATATGGCGAATTTTAGTGGGCCTTAGTTACACCGTGGTTATGCATACATACTCATACACTCACTCACTTTCTTTCTCTCTCTCTCTCTCTCTCTCTCTTTCTCTATCTCTCTCTCTCTTCTCTCTCTCTCTCTCTCTCTCTCTCTCTCTCTCTCTCTCTCTCTCTCTCTCTCTCTCTCTGTGTGTGTGTGTGTGTGTGTGTGTTGTGTGTGTGTTGTGGTGTGTGTGTGTGTGTGTGTGTGTGGTGTGTGTGTGTGTGTGTGTGTGTGTTTTGGAATCGAATGTGTTGTGTACGTGAGCTACTGTGAGTAAAAGCGAGTGTGCGTATCAAAGTATAACAAGGAGTTATCTCAAATATTCTTTGTATAGATTTCTTGTTATACTCAGCTTATCAACCTGCTTTATTCTTCATATTCTACCCCTTGCAAATATCTTCGCCTAATATTATTTATTTAACTTCTCCCTTCCTTCAGAATTCTCGAGACGTTTCACCTCTCAAATTCCTGACGTTCTGTCCCGTATATTAAAATCCGTATTGTTTCTGCCGCTGTCCTCTCTTCTGTGTCAACGTCGCCTTAGTCATCACATGAGTTGCGGTCTCTTGGCACCTCCATTAAGACTAGATGGTAACCTCAATTCCCTTCAAACGAATTCTTGTGTAAGCTCCCATTCAGGAGCAACAATTAACATCACTGCTTTCTAGCATTCTACTATGCTCTAAAACGTGCCTTCAAACTGACAGGCCAATTACATAATGCCTCAAATTATTTTCCTCACAAGTTATTATCGAAAATCTAGATAAATGTATATCTTCCAGGCTAAATTAGTATTACCTGGAAGCCCCATCACTAAAAACACATACACGCGCGTGCACACTCACCTCACTCTCTCTCACACCACACACACACACACACACACACACACCACACACACACACACACACACCCCACAACACACACACACACAACACCACTCTCTCTCTCTCTCTCTCTCTCAACACATTCACACTCACCCCACGATGTGTGTGTATATATATATTATATATATTATATATAATATATATTATATAATATATAATATATACATATACATATATATACATATATCATACATATATATATAACATATATATATACATATATATTATACATATATATATACATATATATATTCATATATATATTCATATATATACATATATTACATTAATATATATATAAATATAATGATATATATATAATATATATATATATATATATAGTAGTATGTATATATGTAAAATGAGTATATATGTATAATATATATATATATATATATATATTATATATATAATATATGTTATATATATAACACATATATATAATTATATATAATATATTATAATATTATACATAAACATAGGTACGTATAATATATATATATATATATATATGTATGTATATGTATGTATATGTATGTATATGTAAATATAAATACATATGTAAAATGTATATATAATTTATATTTTTTTTAACGGTAGGTTCAGGGTTTGACCCGCCGTGGTCACAGCATGATACTTAATTGTATTTTTCATATTGAGATGCTCTTGGAGTGAGTACGTGGTAGGGTCCCTAGTTCCTTTCCACGGAGAGTGCCGGTGTTACCTTTTAAGTAATCATTCTCTCTATTTATCCCGGCTTGGGACCAGCACTGACTTGGGCTGGCTTGCCCATCCAGTGGCTAGGTAGGCAATCGAGGTGAAGTTCCTTCCCCAAGGGAACAACGCGCCGGCCCCGGTGACTCAAAACCTTCGAACTCAGATTGCCGTCGTGAGTCTTGAGTCCGATGCTCAAACCCACTCGGCTACCGCGGCCTCATATGTATAAATACGTATAATAAATACATATATATTTCTATATGTATTTATATATATTTATATATGTATAGAAAAAAATGTGTATATATATTAAAACACACAAACACAAACACACATATGTATGTATAAAAAAATATATAATATATATACATATGTATAGGTATATATATATTTTTTTTCATTTATATATATATATATATATAATATATATATTATATATATATATATTTTTTTTTTTTTTTTTTTTTTTTTTTTTTTTTTGCGCGAGTGCGTGTGTGTGTATGGGGTGTATGTGTTTTGTGTGTGGCTACCGCGGCCTCGTATGTATAAATACGTATAATACATATATATTTCTATATGTATTTATATATATTATATATGTATAGAAAAAAATGGTATATATTTTAAAAACACACACACACAAACACACACACACACAAACACACATATGTATGTAAAAAAAAAAAAAAAAAATATATATATATCTATATATTATATATATATATATGTGTGTGGTGTGTGTGTGTGGTGTGTGTGTGTGTGTGTGTGTGTGTGTGTGTGTGTGTGGGGTATGTATATATGTATAGGTATATATATTTTTTTTTTCTTTTATATATATTTTTTTTTTTTTTTTTTTTTTGAGTGTGTGTGCGCGTGAGTGCGCGTGTGTGTGTGCGCGTATATGTGTGTGCGCGTATATGTGTGTGCGCGCATATGGTGTGCGTGTTTATGTGTGTGCGTGTATATGTTGTGCGTGTATATGTGTGTGTATGTGTGTCTATATGTGTGTGTGTTTGTGTGTTGTGTGTGTGTGTGTGTGTGTGTGTGTGTGTGGTGGTGGGGTGTGTGTGTGTGTGTGTGTGTGTGTGTGTGTGTGTGCGCGTGTGCGTGCGTGCGTGTGCGTGCGTGTGCGTGGCGTGGCGTGTGCGTGCGTGCGTGTGCGTGCGTGCGTGTTGGTGTGTGCGTGTGCGCGTGTGGTGTGTGGTGTGTGTGTGTGTGGTGTGTGTGTGTGTGTGTGTGTGTGTGTGTGTGTGGTGTGTGTGGGGTGTGTGTGTGTGTGTGTGTGTGTGGGGTGTGTGTGTGTGTGTGTTGCATGTGTGTGTGGCATGTGGTGTGTGTGTGTGTGTGGTGTGTGTGTGTGTGTGTGTGTGTGTGTGTGTGTGTGTGTGTGCGCATGTGTGTGTGTGTGGGGTGTGCTGTGTGTGTGTTGTGTGTGTGCATTGTGTGTGTGTGGCATGTGTGTGTGGTGTGCATGGTGTGTTGCATGTGTGTGTGGGTGTGTGTGTGTGTGTGTGTGTATGCGTGTGTGAGTGTATGTGTGTATGTGAGTGTATGTGTGTATGTGTGTGTATGTGTGTGTGTGTGTGTGTGTGTGTGGGGTGTGTGTGTGGTGTGTGTGGTGTGTTGTGTGTGTGTGTGTGTTTAATAAATATATATAACTAAACATAATATATATATATATTCTATACATATATGTAGAATATATAAATACTACATATATATATATATATAATATATATTATATATATACATATATATAATTATATAATATATATATATATGTATATAAATATGCAAATTTTAGTATTATATATGTATATATTATAATAAAACATATATGTATAATGTATACATATAGCACACACACACAGAAAGTATAGATATATGTATGGAGGGCATTAACAGACGGATCCGGTGACCTCACCTCGCTCCCCCACACATCCCCTGCAGCCACCCCCGAGCACCCATCACAGATACCTAGAACAGAGCAGGTTTTATTTATCGATTTTCCCAGCTCAGTTCGCTTCATTGTACATTTTGGGTATGGGAGCCCCCTCTGACAATGAAGTCTGACATGCACAGTTAGACATGGCTACCTCAGCAGTTCAAAATTTCTGACTAAGATTTGCTTGCTAGAAATCTTTTGAATATTTTTTTTCACATCACCGATCATTAGTGTGTACATTCTGTCGCATATCATTAAATGTTGAATTCAATTAAATTATTTTGTATTACTAGCATTGCTAATTCATCGCTGTTTTGTTATACTGACCGTTAATCTTTGTTTTTGTGATTCATTCTTTGTGTGGGGCTCACTTTCAGTCTCATTTATGCTCATTGTCGCTCACACACACACCACACACACACACACACACACACACACACACACACAACACAACACACACACACACACACACACACACACACACAATCATCCACACAAAAAAAATTCACTGAAGCCTTTATTGCTGTCGTAGTTGCAGGCGTAAAGATCTATGTGTTCTCTTTAGCCTGTAATTTTGCCAGTTGGACAATGACTCATACATAATGTACAATTTTTTTTTTAAAATACATTTCTTCTCTGTGTGACGACAATTGGTTCAAGTAAATCCTTGAAGATTGCCATTGTCCTTTCCTTGTTATTTCATATCTATCAGACACAGTTGGTAGTTTAAGCCGCCAGATCGGTACTGACATATCTCTCTCCTATTTTGCGTCTTAATCTTTGTGAAAGTAAAACACAGAACGATAAAAAAAAAGGACAAAAATAATGAAAAAAAAAAAAAAAATGAAAACTGCAATTTTATGTAAATAACCAGCTAGTAGCACCTAACATCCCCTCTTTTCAGTTGACTTTCTTTTTCTCTTACTATCTTGACCTTATGGTGTATAATCTGGTTCACCATCTGGGCACGGCACCAAATGACTGCAGAAATGGTCAACTTTGGATGCTGTGGGGAAAAATGTCACCGGAAGGGCTGCCACAAACCTGTGGACCAGGATGTTCGTCAGAGCAGGTATTAAGCCACCCCAGGATATTGTGGAAGGGCACCACCTGCCTGGACGCCCGCAGATCCAGTCAAACTCCAGGAGCACATCAGTGCAAGTATCAGCTGCCGAGATGCCAAAGGGAACACCTGCCCGGACACCTTAGATCCAGATAAAGATTACGAGGATGTAAGGACAAGCATGCAACCAAGAAGGACCTGGACGAGATCTGTGAGGATGTGTGGATGAGTACACCTAGACCTGGACAAAGACTACGTGGTAGTCTAGACAAATCAGAAGTCAAGGAGGAACTGTGTGAGACTTTCAAGGACGTGTGGACATCAAGGATGGATGGATTACACCAAGGACCAGGAAGAAGAGGACAACAAGGACAAGCAACCACGAAGATGCACAAGGGACAATGCACGCAAGAACGAGATGACCAGCAAATCAGAACCAGCCAAACTTAGGTCAACCTTGAGGCCAATCTATGGTGCCTCGAGGGCGAGCCATTTGTAGGTGGCAGAGCAATATGGAGAGTCATTAACAGACAGAACTAGTGACCTCAACTTTCTCCCACATATTTCTGCAACTGCCCACACTTCCTGCAACTGATACTCATTCACATGTCCATGCAAGCTCACTGCTTGTTGGCTGGTTGGCCAGATGTGCGACCCCATGCTCAGTGCTTACCCAAAGACATCGTCTTGTGTGTTTCCTTACTGTGTTGTACACTTCCATAATAAAGAGTCAAGCCGTTATAATCACTATCACTGCCCAAGTAGTCAATCCATTCTATAGTGGCACTCATAGCCTCTTACAATATGTATATAAATGTATATATATTATATATATATGTATAATTATATATGTAGAATATATATATATATGTATGTACAATATATATATTTATATGTATAATATATATATACATAATATATATAAGTATATATATGAATATATATAAATATATATATAAATAATATATAAATATATATATAAATAAATATATATAATTATTATATGTGTGCAGGTGAGGACTGACGAACGGAAGCAGAGGGAGGTCACATCAGGTCAGCCTGACCGCCCGCAGTCCTTGGTCTCGCTTCTCCCTCACCAACGCTGTCACCAACCTATCTGACCCCACCAGCTACCAACTCCTTGGCTTCGGTCTTTCCTTTGCTCTCCGCCCTCACCCCCTTACCTCCATCGACATTATTTCCTCCTTTGACCGTTTCATCTCTTCTCACAGGAACTCTTTGCCTGATGTCTCTCTCCTTCATGGTGCTTTCATCCCGGCCCTCGAATCTCTCCTCCATCCTAACCCTTCCATTCCCAGGCGTTACCGTAAGGCCCTTCAAAGCCTGCGTACGGAGGACGTCACCATTCTGCCTTCTGACAAGGGCAACTTGTTGGTGATCCTCAACCGTGCCTCCTACCTGCAGAAGGCCCAGGACCTGTTGGATGACGCCTCTACTTATGCTCCCCTGACCAGTGACCCCCGTGAACGCATTGCTGCTACCTTCCACCTGAAAGAGATAGCAGCCTGTTTTCCGGAGGCGAATCTCTACCAGAGGTTCAGGGTCATCAACCCTCGACACCCTCATTTCTATGGGCATTCTAAAACCCATAAGCCGGCCATGCTCTGCGCCCCATCATCTCTTCCTGGGGATCTGTGACGCACCCTCTTGCGGCCTGGCTGGCGAAGTGTCTCACTCCCTTCTTGGCACCTTCTCTCCTGCTCACCTGGACTCTCAGGACTTCATCTCCCGCGTTCATGGAGTATCTCCGGCGACCATGATGAGCTTGGACGTTGACTCCCTGTTCACAAAGGTCCCACTTGATGATGTCCTTGATTTCCTCCAGAGGAGACTCCCCGCAGAGGATCCTCGTCTCCCTCTGCCCACGACATCTTCCTCCAGCGGATTCATCTGTGGTGGAGTCTAATTCCTTTCCTTTGAAGGTCGCTTCTACTCTCAGACGTTCGGTGTTGCCATGGCTCTCCCCTCTCTCCAGTCCTGGCAAACCTGTTCATGGAATCTTCAGTCTGAGCTTCTCCCTTCCATCTCCTTCGGCCGTCGATCTGGCTGAGGTATGTCGACATCGTCTTTGCTCTCTGGCCTCATTACCCTGCTCTGTTTCCGGTTTCCTGATGCAGCTTAACTCTCTCTTTCCTTCCATCGTTCAAGGTGGAATGGAGGTTGACAACAAGCTCCCTTTCTTGGACACCTAGTCCATCGCTCGCTGACCACTTATCTCTTCTCCATATACAGGAAAGCCTAAAGCATGATTGGTATGTACATACACTTCTTCTCATTACCACCCTCTCCATGTGAAGAGAGGTGTTGCCACCTCGCTGTTCCTTCGTATCGTAACCCCAGTTACCTGGATGGAGAGATCGTCTTCCTTCATCGCTCGTTCTCAAACTGGTACCTGTTCATGTCTCGACGCCGCTAACAGGGCACGGCATACCTTTACCACGACTCTTCTCCAGAGACTCCTCACTGCCGCTCAGCTGCTACACTGAGGAAATCTACCTCTCGTGCCCTCTTCACCCTCTCAACTGGCAGGCTGATCTTTGCCAGGTGAACACTCTCCGTCGCACCTGTCCATACCAGCCTCCTTCTCCTCGAAGGTGGCACTGTGTTTCTTTTATGCTCCGTGATAAGCAGTACTTTGGCGAAACAGCGCCAGTTCTTACAGCATCTGCCTCAACATAGTACGTGTATCAGGGCACATATAACACCTCTTTTGCCATAAGTGAGACACTGGCCATCAGAGGACTGGTCAGCAGCGCGGATGTCTTCCTTCCACCGATGTCACTCCCACACTGGGGAATCTTCCCTTATAAAACTGCTGCCTAATTTCACCTAAAACAGCAGTTTCTCCTCCTGATAGTCTCCTTGCTTCCCATATCCTCCACTTTACCGTATGACTGGCCACCGGCGCATAGTCACCGGATCCTCCGACTGATGTGACCTCCTCTGCTCCATTCGTCTGTCCTCACCTGCCCGGGTTACCGCGTTGCCTTCCTATCTCTTTATACACCCCTCCTCTCCCTTCCTCTTACTGAAGATGGAATCCAAGGGATTTCAACTGTAGTCTCAACTTCATATAATATATAGTTTTTTATATGTGGGTTTTCTCCATATGATACATGTATACTATATACATGATAATATATATCAGTAATAATATAATAATATATTACATATATATATAGTACTAATATATATATATAAGATAATATATAATATTATATGTAGAGACATATATATAGTATATACATATATAGTATATATATTATATATATATATATATATTAATATATATATTATATATATATATATATATATATAATATATAGATAATATATATATGTAGATATATATATAATATTATATATATGATATAATTATATGATATATATATAGATATATACATATATATATGTATATATATAATATATAATATATAATTTATATATATATATATATATATATATATATATATATATATATATATATATATAATATAAATATATGTGTATATATATATATATGTACATATATATAATGTATATATATATATATATATATACATGTATATATGTATACATGTATATATGTATACATGTATATATGGAAGAGAAAACCCACAATACAAAAACTATATTTATTGAAAGTGAGACTACAGTTTTGAAATCCACTTGGATTCCATCTTCAGGTCTGAAGAGGAAAGGGAGAGGAGGGGGTATAAAAGAGAGATAGGAGAGGCAACGCGGTAACCCGGGGCAGGTGAGGACAGACGAATGGAAGCAGAGGGAGGTCACATCAGGTCGGAGGATCCGGTGGACTATGCGCCGGGTGGCCAGCATACGGTAGAAGGTGGAGGATATGGGAAGCAAGGAGACTATCAGGAGGAGAAAAGCTGCTGTTCAGGTTGAAATTAGGCAGCAGTTTTATAAGGGAAGATTCCACCAGTCTGTGGGAGTGGACATCGGTGGAAGGAAAGACAATCCGCGCTGCTGACCAGTCCATCTGATGGCCAGTGTCTCACTTATGGCAAAAGAGGGTGTTATTATTGTGTCCCCTGGATACAGCGTACCTATGTTGAGGCAGATGCTTGGTAAGACTGGCGCCTGTTTCGCCAAAGTACTGCTTATCACAGGAGGCACAAGGAACAGCACAGGTGCCCACCTTCGAGGAGGAAGGAGGGCTGGTATGGACCAGGTTGCGACGGAGAGTGTTCACCTGGCGAAAGATCAGCCTGCAGTTGAGAGGGTGAAGAGGGCGACGGAGAGAGTAGATTTCCTCAGTGTAGGGCAGGCTGAGGACGGGCAGGTGAGGAGTCTCTGGGAGAAGAGTCGTGGTAGAAGGTATGCCGTGCCCTGGATAACGCGGCATCGAGAACATGAACAGGGTAGCCCAGTTTGGAGAACGAGCGATGAAGGAAGACGATCTCTCCATCCAGGTACTGGGGGTTACAGATACGAAGGAACAGCGAGGTGGCAACACCTCTCTTCACATGGAGAGGGTGGTATGAGAAGAAGTGTATGTACATACCACTATGCTTAGGCTTCCTGTATATGGAGAAGGAGAAGTGGTCAGCAGAGCGATGGACTAGGGTGTCCAAGAAAGGGAGCTTGTTGTCAACCTCCCATTCCACCTTGAAACGGATGGAAGGAAAGAGAGAGTTAAGCTGCATCAGGAAACCCGGAAACAGAGCAGGGTCATGAGGCCAGAGAGCAAAGACGATGTCGACATACCTCAGCCAGATCGACGGCCGAAGGGAGATGGAAGGGAGAAGCTCAGACTTGAAGAATTCCATGAACAGGTTTGCCAGGACTGGAGAGAGGGGAGAGCCCATGGCAACACCGAACGTCTGAGAGTAGAAGCGACCTTCAAAGGAAAAGGAATTAGACTCCACACACAGATGAATCCGCTGGAGGAAGATGTCGGTGGGCAGAGGGAGACGAGGATCCTCTGCGGGGAGTCTCCTCTGGAGGAAAGCAAGGACATCATCAAGTGGGACCTTGGTGAACAGAGGAGTCAACGTCCAAGCTCATCATGGTCGCCGGAGATACTCCATGAACGCGGGAGATGAAGTCCTGAGAGTGGCACAGGTGAGCAGGAGAGAAGGTGCCAAGAAGGGGAGTGAGACACTTCGCCAGCCAGGCCGCAAGAGGGTGCGTCACAGATCCCCAGGAAGAGATGATGGGGCGCAGAGGCATGGCCGGCTTATGGGTTTTAGGAAGCCCATAGAAATGAGGGTGTCGAGGGTTGATGACCCTGAACCTCTGGTAGAGATTCGCCTCCGGAAAACAGGCTGCTATCTCTTTCAGGTGACGGTGGAAGGTAGCAGCAATGCGTTCACGGGGGTCACTGGTCAGGGGAGCATAAGTAGAGGCGTCATCCAACAGGTCCTGGGCCTTCTGCAGGTAGGAGGCACGGTTGAGGATCACCAACAAGTTGCCCTTGTCAGAAGGCAGAATGGTGACGTCCTCCCTGTGCAGGCTTTGAAGGGCCTTACGGTAACGCCTGGGAATGGAAGGGTTAGGATGGAGGAGAGATTCGAGGGCCGGGATGAAAGCACCATGAAGGAGAGAGACATCAGGCAAAGAGTTCCTGTGAGAAGAGATGAAACGGTCAAAGGAGGAAATAATGTCGATGGAGGTAAGGGGGTGAGGGCGGAGAGCAAAGGAAAGACCGAAGCCAAGGAGTTGGTAGCTGGTGGGGGGTCAAGATAGGTTGGTGACAGCGTTGGTGAGGGAGAAGCGAGACCAAGGACTGCGGGCGGTCAGGCTGACCTGATGTGACCTCCCTCTGCTTCCGTTCGTCAGTCCTCACCTGCACACATATAATAATTATATATATTTATTTATATATATATTTATATATTATTTATATATATATTTATATATATTCATATATATACTTATATATATTATGTATATATATATTATACATATAAATATATATATTGTACATACATATATATATATATTCTACATATATAATTATACATATATATATAATATATATACATTTATATACATATTGTAAGAGGCTATGAGTGCCACTATAGAATGGATTGACTACTTGGGCAGTGATAGTGATGATAACGGCTTGACTCTTTATTATGGAAGTGTACAACACAGTAAGGAAACACACAAGACGATGTCTTTGGGTAAGCACTGAGCATGGGGTCGCACATCTGGCCAACCAGCCAACAAGCAGTGAGCTTGCACTGGACATGTGGAATTGAGTATCAGTTGCAGGAAGTGTGGGGCAGTTGCAGGAAATATGTGGGGAGAAAGTTGAGGTCACTAGTTCTGTCTGTTAATGACTCTCCATATTGCTCTGCCACCTACAAATGGCTCGCCCTCGAGGCACCATAGATTGGCCTCAAGGTTGACCTAAGTTTGGCTGGTTCTGATTTGCTGGTCATCTCGTTCTTGCGTGCATTGTCCCTTGTGCATCTTCGTGGTTGCTTGTCCTTGTTGTCCTCTTCTTCCTGGTCCTTGGTGTAATCCATCCATCCTTGATGTCCACACGTCCTTGAAAGTCTCACACAGTTCCTCCTTGACTTCTGATTTGTCTAGACTACCACGTAGTCTTTGTCCAGGTCTAATTCGGCGGTGTACTCATCCACACATCCTCACAGATCTCGTCCAGGTCCTTCTTGGTTGCATGCTTGTCCTTACATCCTCGTAATCTTTATCTGGATCTAAGGTGTCCGGGCAGGTGTTCCCTTTGGCATCTCGGCAGCTGATACTTGCACTGATGTGCTCCTGGAGTTTGACTGGATCTGCGGGCGTCCAGGCAGGTGGTGCCCTTCCACAATATCCTGGGGTGGCTTAATACCTGCTCTGACGAACATCCTGGTCCACAGGTTTGTGGCAGTCTTCCGGTGACATTCTTCCCACAGCATCCTAAGTTGACCATTTCTGCAGTCATTTGGTGCCGTGTCAGATGGTGAACC
>NW_023657675.1:17500-19764 GCF_015228065.2 Penaeus monodon
CTGTCTAACCTTTCCTACTGTGCTCTTGTGTTTCGGGATCCTTGGACTGAGCACCTGCCAGAAGGTAAGGCCCTTTGGTTTGGTGAATGCAATGACTGGTTATGATTGTTATGATTGGCTGCCAGTGTTATCCCTTTGACCCAGGAATGCATATACACATGCGCTGTGAAGGGTGGTTTTGCTTTATCAATTTTGTTTAGATGTAGGTGACTTCAAAAGGACTTGCTTAGTCACCACATGTTCAGGATTTTTTTATATATAGTTATAAATCCATCTACACTATCAAACTCTCCTTCCCCATTATCCCTTCTGATCTCTCCTGGATGCTCACGTGACTCTTCTGTCACAAAAGGTCCCTCCCCAGATCCTTCCCCTCCTAACATTCTTCCTAATACTGGTCCCTTATATCATTCTCCCGGTACTTATTCTACTTCGACATCAGTTTCTACCCTTATTACCCATTGATCACTTCATAATTGCTATTTTGCACTGTTCCCCGTTTTTCTCTTCAACTTTTATTCATTCCGCCTTATTCCAATTGCAACCCTTTTCACTACAATACTATCCTATCTCTACGACCTTTGACATCTAACACATTTTGTCTTTATCTTAATTCATTTTATCCTTTTCCCCACATTTTACCATAGCGCCATATGACCTTTGATGTCTAGCACATTTATTTGGTTTAAGCATTAACCATCCTCTGCTGTTAGGCTGAGTGCTTGCATCTGAATGATGCTGAACGGGCGCTGAAAACGAGGACATGGACATGGGAATTCGTGTGCATCTCAGGAGGCTACGCAGGCTATCAGGCACTTGTTGGTGATTTATCACTTTTGTGACCATCCCTTATATTGTTATTTGCCAAATTACCGACAGTTACGTCATGTATTACCGGCTGATTATGCCATTACTACATCCCACTGTACCAGACCGGCAGATTTTTTAATGCAATATCACTGAACCAGGAATTTACTCCATTACCGCAGGTAATTTTCAGTGGCTATCAAGCTGATCAGTGATGTATAGGCTCAAAAGGCATGGCATCACTTCGTTTACTTAAAACAGATACCTATAATTATAGACTAGAAATGCATCAATTCTATAATACAACCCATCAGTTTTGAATAGCAATTTTAATTA
Organism: Penaeus monodon; assembly: GCF_015228065.2. Lineage (NCBI taxonomy): Eukaryota > Metazoa > Arthropoda > Malacostraca > Decapoda > Penaeidae > Penaeus > Penaeus monodon. Next base: position 18,644 of record NW_023657675.1, read on the forward strand.
CACCGCAGGCTGATATTCTTTATTAAAGGTTTATTTCTTTATTCTATTTTACTGTATTGCTTTTGAACAGTAAGTAGCTCAGTATTCCGACCATCATTTTGTATTAAGAATTGATTTTTTTTTTCATTAAAAAGAAGCATTTTAATTTCAGAATTCACACTTAGAGCATTATTTTATCTTTAGAATATCTTTATTTACCATAAATATCAAAGATCAATATTAGCTCATATGACACGAGCTCTTAACTATGAATGATTAAATGGTGTACCAATAGGTATACGCCACGAGTAAAAAATAAATAAATAAATAAATAAAAATAAAATCAGCATAAAAAAAATCCATCCAAACTTTGACGTCACACAAATTGGCCTACCGCAAATTGACATCGTGGACTCATTTGAGTCTCCATAACTTTGTTCAAGGTTAGGAAATCAACATTTTACCCAACGCCCAAGTAAATAGCATAAAGATTAGAAGTTTCCAGTCAATAGATCTCCAGTAATTTTTTTTCTTTTTCTTCTTCTTATTTTTTTTTACTTTCGTGTTTTGAACGAATCGTGCACCCATCCCCATCACACACGAAGCACATCCAAAATATCGGCCTTAGTAACAGGGGAATTGCGGGGTAAAAGTGAATGATGGAAGTAATTTAGCAATTTCGATGCACAGTCATAGTAATTAGGGGGCTTCGACTCATCAGAGGGGACTGCCACCCCCTTACCCCTACCAGGCCTACTAAACCTTCACCTCGTGTTTTCTGGCAGGATAGAGCCCAGGCAAATATCTAGATCTAGCACTGATAATTTCTTATCTTGACCAATCGGAATGGCCAGTCGTCAGAATCCTCGTCGTCGCTGTTGGCGGGAATTTCGACCACAATCCACCGCTCTTTTTCGTTTTTGCATTAATGTTTTACTCATTAAAGCCGGGACACTTTAAGCATCACCATATATACAGTCTAGGCTTGATAGATCTGATTTGAATTTCAAACGAATTCCACTGGGTCCAGCATCTCTTAAAAATTTATTGTCAAATTATTATCTAATACAGTCGTTTGCTATCGTGAAGTGAGAGAGAGAGAGAGGAGGAGAGAGAAGAGAGAGAGAGAGAGAGAAGAGAGG
>NW_023657675.1:24864-26769 GCF_015228065.2 Penaeus monodon
ATTTCTGAGAGATATCTTGATCCTAATATACCTCCCCAGTGGCCTTAACTTTTCCCGGCACATGAACTGCTGCATGAGTTCATTCAGCAAACAAGCTTCAAGGAGGAGAACATCGCCGCGCGATACTAGCTTAAGGCCGTGGTGGGCAACAAAGGTAATACGGCGGCGGGCCGGGGGGGCGGCCGCCCCCGTCAGCCGGCTCCTCGTGCCCCGCTTTGTAAAGCTTTTATCACCAGCTCCAGATGGATTCACGTTTTTTGCACGCCCCCATGAAGAACTCTCATTTGACAGAAAACAGTCTCCCGGTTTTGTATTTGACCCCTACCTTTGTAAATGACTCCCCACGACCTTTTATCTTTTGGGTAAAAAAAACACCAACTATGAAAAGATGTTTTTTTATGATAACACTTTAATCTTAAATTAAAAAGTTTTATAACAATTCTTAATATAATAGTTGTAAAACTTTTACCACAATAGCAATTAATTTAAAGTGATACCCAAAAATTTTCCAGATATATTATATAATATATATAATGATATAAAATAATAATAGATTTATATAGTAATAATTATTTTGATATATTAAATAGATGTAAATGTAGATAAAACATATATAAAAAATATTAATATAAGAATATAGAGAATAAGATAGGGATATATAATTTGTTTAAAAAGTATAAAATTTTAATTATGAATAAAAAGATAAAGATAAAAAATAATAATTTTTATATTAAAGAAAAAAAGATATATATAAAATTTTAAAGAAAAAAGATATAAAAATATAAATTAGTATAATTAAAATGTAGATATTTTAAAAGATAAAAATAGAAAATATATAAGATTATATAAAGGATAAATAAATATATATATATATATATTAATAAAAAATATAAAATAATAATATAGGTATTAGAAAAAGAAAATAATGATAATATTAAAATATATGTAAATTTTATAAAAAATTAATATAATAAATATAATATATAGATATAATATTTTATATAATAATAATATAATATAATTATATATATATATATATTATATATAATATATAATATAAAAAAAAAACACACCCAAACCACACACACACACACAACACACCCACACACACACCACACAAAACCACACACACACCACAACACACACAACACACTGTTATAAAACGCGCACGTACCCATGTCAAATTTTTTTTCCAAATTATATAAAATTTTTTAAAAATTTTTAATTATTTTATTTTTATAAATAATTTTAAAAATATATAAAATTTTATAAAAATATAATATTTTATATAATTTTTAAAAATTTTTTTTAAAATTAATATATTAATAAATTTTATATTATATAAAATTATAAAAAAAATTATATAAAATATAAATTATATTTTATATATTATATATATATATAATAAAATTTATATATATATATATATAATATATATATATATAATATATATATATTTTAAAATAAAATTATTTTTTTTTTTTTTTTTTTGTATATTCAACAAGTTCGTGGAAAAAGGAGAGTATGAAGAAACAGTTCCTGTTAACATGTTTATTTTTTTCAACACTTCTGCAAACATTGAGACCAGCCTTTAAGCCTCGAGAAAACAGAGGGAAGGATCGAACATTACAGAGCAGCTCTTTTTACTTTTTAAACCCTTTGGAAAAATTTGGGTTTTTTTCAATTTTTTTTTTAAAAGTCGGAAACAAAAAAAAGTTGGATGGGGCTAAATTGGGGCTGTAGGTGTATGTTGGATGATTTCCCCATTGAAATTTACACAGCACAGCTTTTGTCTGCTGAGTGCTGTGAACTGGTACATTGTCGTGGAAGAGAACGTGTTGATGCAGCTTTCCAGGGCGTTTTCTGATATTTTTTGAGTTTTCTCAAAACCCCATTCATTTTAAA
>NW_023657676.1:0-26767 GCF_015228065.2 Penaeus monodon
AATAATAATTTGACAATAATGGCAATAATATTTTTATAATGATACTGATAATAATAATAAAAAAATTTATAATAATAAATACTAATAATAATAATAATAATATAATAATAATAATAAAAAAATAAATATTAATAATAATAAATAAAATAGAAATTATAATAATAAATAATAATAAAAAATAATAATGATATTAATAATAATTAATAAAAAATAATAAAAAAATAATAATAATAATAAGATAATAATAATAATAGTGATAATAATAATAATAATAAAAATAAGGAAAAATGATAAGATAAAAAGGAGATAATAATAAGGAAAATAATAATAATGATAATAATTTAATGATAATTATATGTGATATAAAATAATAAAAACCCAGTAATGATAAAAAAATCATCTTGATGATAGTGATAATGATACTAAAATAATAAGGATAATCATAATAATCATATACAGTGATGATGATGATGATAATGATAATGGCAATAAAGAGAATAATGATGATGTCAGTCAGGATAGTAATGATAATGATGATTATAATAATAACAACAATAACAAAAATTATCATAAAAATAATGATAACAATGATGATGATGATGATGATGATGTGATAATAATAATAATAAATGATAATAATAATAATAATAATAATAAAATAAATAATAACAATAAAAATAATAAAAATAATATAATAATAGTAATAATAAAAATAACAATAATATAAAAATAATAATGATAAAACAACAATAATGATAATTATAAAAATAAAAATAACACTGAAAAATAATAAAAACAATGATAATGAAATAATAATACCCAACTCTACTACTCCGCGTGCCTCGAACTTCCCCCCCGTCTCCTCCATGTTATTCCTCCTGCAGTTCCGAGGCTGAATACGGGTCTTTCTTCCATCGGGGGTTGCCTTCCATCCTTTTTTCTTTGACCCTTTTATCATCATCCATCCGGATCGTGCGACCGGCCCATCTCCAAAAAAATGTTCCTAGGCTGACTCTGCGCTCAAAAACAAGACTTTCCTCCCTCTCATAAGCCTGGGTGTTTTGGGTCTTCCGGTTTGTGGGTCTTCATTTCAGCGGCTTTGCTATGGCTCGAGCCCACCCGGAGCCCGATGTATTATCGCTTCATTTTCGCTTCTGTGCTGGCTGTTTCTGTTGTAGTGGAGCCTAGTACATAAGATGACTCACGTATTCTAATGGTGGTGGTAAGATTTATGGTGATGGTGATAATAACTATGAAGGTACTGATGATATAAAACAACAATAAGAATGATGATAACAGTGTTAATAACAATGAAAATGACAATGATAATAATGATAATAGTGATAATAATATAATATTAAAGATAATAACAATAAAACAATAAAGATGATAATGATTATAATGATAAGACTATTACTAATAACTAATAATAATAGTGATGATAATGTTGATAATAATAATAGGAATGATAATGATAATAGTAATAATGATGACGATGATGAATATATTACTAATAATGATGATGATGATAATGATAATGGTCACAGTAATAACAACATCATGGCATTGATAATCATAACACTACTAATAATAGATATAAGAATAGTAAAAATGATAGTGATAAGGACAATACTAAGAATAACAATTATAAAGGATAACAATATTAATGAAAAATTAATCAAAATGGTAATGAAAGTAATATGATAATATAATGATATCTTGATAATACTGTCAGTAACAGTAAGAGTAATACTAGTAAAACAACAAGAGTTATGACCATAATAATAACAACACATCAATAATAAAAATGATGCTGATAATAATAATAATGATAATAATAAAATTAACAATACTACTACTAATAATAATGGTGATGATAATGATGCTGATAATAATAATAATAATAATAATAATAATAATAATAATAATAATTCGTAATAATAATAATAATAATAATAATAATAATAATAATAATATAATGATATAATATAATAATAATGATAATAGTGATAACAATAATAACAATAATAAAAGTAATAATAACAATAATAATAATGATAATAAAAATGGAAATGATAATAATAATGATAATTATGATAATGATTGTTACAATTATTAATATTTTTGTTAATATCGTTATCATTATTTTTTCTTATTGCTATTATAATCAACATTATTATTTTTGATAATAATAATAATAATAAATAATAATAAATACTAATAATGATAATGAAAATTTAAAGTATATAAAATAAAAAAAATGATAAATAAAATAATAATAATAATAATATAATATATAATAATAATAATATAATAAAAATAATAATAATAATATATAATAATAATATAATAATAATAAAATAAATAATCATAATATGAGATAAATAATGATAATAATAAAACATATGATATAAAATTTAAATAAATATATAATAATACTTATATAATCATAATAATTAAAAAATAATGTTTAATATATATTAAATAGTATAAAATTAAAAACCATACATATTGTAATTATTTATTATTTTATTAATTTTTATTATTATTATTTTTATTATTATAATAAACATTATTATTTTTTTTAATTTAAAATTTAGTAAAATCATATTTTAATTTAAATATTATACTTAAAAACTTATAATCGCTATAAAATAATTAATTTTTTTATAATCATAATAATAATAAAAATAATGTATAATAATAATAATAAAATAAAAAAATAATAATAATAATAATATAATAAAAATAAATAATAATAATAATAATATAATAATAATAATAATAATAATAATATAATAAAAATTTAATAAAATAATAAATAATAATATAATAATGATAATAATAATAATTTAATATAAATAAAATAAATAATAATAATAATAATAAAAAATAAATAATATAATAAAAATAATAAAAAATATAATATATAATAATAATAATAATAATAATAATAAATAATAATAATAATTATAATAATAAAAAATAATAATAATAATAATAATAATTTAATAATAATAAAACATAAACACAACAAAAATAATAAAATACGATATAATAAATAATAATAATAATAATAATAATAAAAATTTTAATAATAATATATAATAAAAAATTATAAAAACATTATTATTATTATTATTATTATTATTATTATTGATATTACTATTATTATTAATTATTATTATTTTAATTATCATATCATTATTATAATATTAATAATGATAATATCATCATCTCATCATCATCAAATGAAAATAATAATAATAAAAAATTTATTAATATAATAATAATAATAAATAATAATAATAATAAAATAATAATATTAATAATAATAATATAAATAATGATAATAATAATAGTGATTTTAGTAATGAAAACCCAAAAAGGGATAATATTAACAATAATTATGATAACAATAATAATACTAATAATGGTAATAATAATAATAATAATAATAATAATAATAGTAATAATAATGATACTGGTAATAGTAAAAATAATAGAAATAATAATGATAATAATGATAACGATAATAACAATAACAATGATAATGATGATAATGATAATGATAGTAATAAAAACAATAAAAATTTAATAATGATGATTATGATGATGATGATGATGATGATGATGATGATGATGATGATGATGATGATGGATGATGATGATGATATGAATAATAATAATAATAATAATAATAATAATAATAATGATATTATTATTATTATTATTATTATTAACAATAATAATATTAATAGTAATAATAAAAATTATAACAACGATAATACTAATACTAATGCTATTAACACTAATACTATTACTATTACTAATAATGATAATGATAATAATTATGATAAGCATGTTAATAGTAATGATTATAAATGATAATAAGTTTTTAGATGATAGAAATGATAATAATAAATAATATAATAATAATAATAATAAAATAAAATAATAAATAATAATAAAAAAAAATAGCAAAAACACAACAACAACAATAAACAACAACAACAAAACAACAACAACAACAACAACAATAATATAATAATAATATAATAAAAATAATAAAAATAATAATAATGACTAATAATAATGATGATGATGTTTGATAATAATAACAGTAATAATAATAAATATAATAATAATATAATAAATTAATAATAATAATAAAATAATAATAATAATAATAATAGTAATATAATAGCAATAATAGTGATTATAATGATAATAATTATAAGTACAGTAATTATACTAATGATAATTTTGATAATAGTATTGATGATAGTAATAATCCAATAATGAAATGATATTACTACTACTACTAACGAATAAAAAAATATTAAAAATGAAAAAGATGATAATAAATCTAATAATCGTAATAAGTATAGTGATAGTAATAATCGTTAACATTACCCCCTTTAATTCCATCGTTATTTCGGCTTAGCAACAAGATACTCTGAGTGTATGTTTTATCCACAGAAGGAGATTATGTTTCTAATGTACCCTTGGGACCCTCGTGAAGATGCCTTCCACGGGAGCTCTGAGTACGGCGTGAACTCATTGTGACCTTGACCTCACGTGCCCTGTCCTTTGTGCTGCTCTTTTGATAGCCATGGAGAATAAGAATTAATAATGGGAAAACACAGATGATTTTTTTAAAGTAAATCGATATGCTTTCGCTGATTTTATGGTAAGATTAGTTTGAATGTTTGTTAAGGTTTGTAGGTAAAAGTAAGTAAACAGTTATATTATCTCTCTCTCGAGTTAAGGTGGTGGTCCACTCTGCAGCCTTTTTTTGTGCTACTCAGGGTAAGATGCAGTAATTGGCTCGCGTAGTAATCTGAGTAATTTGAATTATAGCACTGGACGTTTGTGAAATGGTGGGGAAAAATCCGGGACAGTTTAAAATGGTGTCTTTGGTGCATACTTTTATATTATGTTTACCTGCGTAATGATAACATGAGTAGATATGATGCCTTAAAAGGTTTTTTATATTTAACAATTTTCATCTCACTTTTAAAACGAAGAAATTATCGATAACAAGAAGTTATGTCTTGATATACGGAAGAGATCAAATAATAGTCTCTAGACTGATCTACAGAGAAACTAAAGCAAGCATCCTTCCTTTTTACACTTCCTGGGCTTATAAAAGTAAGCAATATATAAAAATAAATTATCTTTTCATATAAATGCTATAGCTACCAGTATGTATGTTCTCGAACCAAGTGTCCATTCAAAACAAGTACTTCCTGTACCAACCAAAACAAACAACAACAAAAACACCTCCCCAGCCCATGGTTTACGCCCTTCCTTCCCGCCAGAAAAAACCGGGTTCATGACCCTACTCTTCACCGTATTGAAACACCACTTGTGATGGTGTAAACAAGCAAGATAAAAATGCGACCGTGTTTTCGTGATCACCAAACGAAACAGCTGATAAAGGATGATAGTGACTGTGGTAGTGATTACGAAAACCCCGGTGGCTGTTGACAGAATCAGAAAGGACATAGAAAAAGAACAAAAACACACACAAAACACACACACACACCACACACACACACACACTCACACACACTCACACACACACACACCACACAGACACTACACAGACACACACAAACACACACACACACACACACAACACACACACACACACACACCACCACACACGCATGCACACAAACACACACACTACACACACAACACACACACACACACACACTAGATAGTATATATATATATCTATATATATATATACTATAATATCTATATAATTGTCATAATTTGTGTGATGTGTGTGTGTTCTTGTGTGTGTGTTGTGTTGTTGTGTGGTATCTTTGTTCACGCCTTCATTTCCACTGTCGGCTATGCTGGGCCTCTCTCATTCAACTACTGACTAGGGAGTATTTGTCAGTGCCACCCTTGCCTGTGCCCTTCCTAATCAAACTTCCGGCGTTCAGCGCGCTAACATCGTGCACGGCGGCGGGTCGTGACGTTGCCCTAGGTACGACGCCTGGCCTTGACTCCCAAGCGCATGCTATAGATTTTGCGAGTATGTCGTTTTCTGTTCCTCGCCGTGAGGATCGGCTCGACCGAGCGTACTAGCGCAGGCATTCTTACGCATTAGAACTTTTTTTTTGAACTCGGGCCCAAAAGGGTCGGAGTCCCAGTGATCTATAGCACTGGACCCGTCGCGGGCAGTCATATATATATTATATATATATATATCACTGATATATTATATTACTTCTAGTAATAGTCATTTTCGATAGATAGAATAGATAGATTGTGCTGAGATATAGATAATACTGTAGGGCCTAGATAGATATAATTTTTAGAATTATAGTAATAGCAACAATATACCTATACATTAGTATATACTTGATTATGAATGTAGTATGTAATTCAGCCTTAATACTGCACTACGTGGTAATTCTATATATTCGTATATAATCTCTGATAGTACATATCTACAAATATATATATATATATATATCGTTTGCTAGTACAGATTTCTATTATTATATATTCACGATATATATTAATCTATACATATCTCCACATATATACATCCTTATAAGCTATATATATAAATATATCTATACATGAGTATTATATATTATATATATATATATATATAATTATTATATGCATATCTGAATAGGCAAAACAACTCTTCCGTGTTGACCGATGGAAAAAAAACCCACAATACAAAACTTAAATTTATTGAAAGTGAGACTTACAGTTTCGTCAATCGCACTTCTGGATTCCATCTTCAGCGTCTTAAACATTGACGATGTAGATCCAGGTGGATTTCGAAACTGTAGTCTCATTTCAGGATTTTAGTTTTTGTATTCGTGTCGGTTTTTTCAGTAAATATAGATATATATATATACAGTCTTACTTATATAATTTATATATATATCTTTTCATAATACAGACATACAGTCCACTTAGTATTAGGTTATATAATTTATATTATAGTTATCGTCTATAATATATATCTACTATATATATAATATCTATATATATTGACATTTCTTTTACACATACATATACTGTATAATATATATAGTACGGGGTATGATATTTGATATATTTTTGGGATTAGTTATATACTATGCTTATCTATATATTATATATGTATATATATTACATATATATAATGACACACACATCACACATCAATCCATCCCTGAAACGAATGCTCATGGGCTAATCAGCCGTGACATCCCAAGATCTGGATGCAGTCGGAGCCATACGATAAGCCAAGTAAAGCCCCCAAGATTTTTCTTTGCCGCATTCCATTTGACTAGGGATGCTATATCTGGCTGCCATTTATTCAGTATGACTAAACTTCCGCCAGACATACTCTATCATCTGCCGTGAACTACCAGTCGTACTGATCAGAAACCACTGCCATGCTGCCAGAAGCTTCACCTATTAACCCGGCGCTGGGAATCATAGGTTTACTATCATTGACCCAGGTGGCAGTTCACGGCCCTGTCCAGAGCTCGATATATATGTTTGTATATATATATATATATTATATATATATATATATATATATATATATATATATATATATATATTAATTTTTTTTTTGGGGGGGGGGGGGGGGGGGGGTTTTTTTTTTTTTTTTAACAGCCATTCATTCCACTGCGGACATAGGCCTCTATCACTTCCTACTGAGAGGTTATATATTGGCAGTGCCAGCCTTCCTGATTGGAGCGCCTTCTACTCTAGGCCGCGTGTTGTTCCACTGCGGTGACTCCCCGTACGAACTTTGTCGTTTGACTTCTCAAGCGATTGTCGTTTTCTAGAGGGCAATCGAGTGTGTCGTTTCCTGCACCAGATCGGAAACGAGCAGAGCGGTGACCATCGAACCCTCGAACTCTAGTATTGCTCGTATTTGTGCCGTGACAATCTTCAGTCGAGCTCCTAACCGCTCGGTCAATACTATCTATATTTATAGATATATATATATATATCTATAGTAATATGTATCTATAATATATAATACACACCACACCAGCACACACACACCCACTACACACACACACATATATTATATTTATATATATATATATCTATATATGCTATATATAATAATATTATGTTGTGTGGTGTGTGTGTGTGTGTGTGTGTGCGTGGTGTGTGGTGTGTGTGTTGGTCCTAAACTGCTCTCCTGGGAAGGATCAAAGGTCCAGCTTACCCAAGTAAAAGACCTGGTCCAACTACGTGATTCAACATGACGATCAAGTGTTCTCAAACACGTATCAGTAATGTCACAAATGTGCATATATGATCATACATTACATACATACATAGATATATCTATATAGAGTTATATCTATATATATTATATACATTAATATTATCTATAATATATAATATATAATATAATATATAATATATATATATGTTTATATATTATAATATATATATATATATATATATAATATCTATTACTATTATATATATAATCTATATATATATATATATATATATATATATATATATATAATATATAATAGAACGTACAACAACCACCACACGACACACCGACACACACCACACATATATAATAAATATAAATGCATGTGTGTGTGTGCATTCATACACACACACGCCGCGCGCGACAATGAGCGCAGATACGGGCACCACTATCCGATATCATATCCGACGGCTGTCCTTGTAGTTCAGCAGTCAGTGCTGGTCCAGGCTATATGGGAGTTCACCCTATATGACAAAACAATCCACTGCCTCGATGGCCATCTATGAATGACTACAAAGCGCTGGGGTCCAACCCTGAGGAAAAATCCGAAGACTGGAGTCCTACGTATAGTTCGTTGTGCGCTGCGAACTTTCGTTCTGGGCAATTCCTGGCGACGCCAGCTGGCTGCCAACCCTGTCAGTATATGTCGTTCCTTGGTCCTCCGGCTGCTTGGAGAGAGAGGAACTAACTGGTAGGTGCAACAAGCTTTCTCCTCTCCACATTCTTTCGTCCTCGCTATTGATCTATCTATCTCAGGAATGGGTCGAGAAGATAATAGCCAATAGTATCGATTGTACTTCGACCACACCACACAGACACACACACACACACACACACCACACACACCCACACACACATGTGTGCGCACACCAACACACATATATAGTCATTTTCTCACTCTCACGTCAAATCGGTGTCATAGTGAGTCACCACCGTGATACATGTTTTTGAGCGCGACAGGGGACATCCGCGGTTTTACTAGGAAGGGCATCATGAGCAAGGGTGGCCACTGCCAATCACCTCCAATAGTGAATTGAGAGAGGCCTATGATCATGGCGTTGGAATATGGCTGTTGAATAAAAATGCATATATATATATATAAGCGCTATATATGTATATATTATATATAAACAGTATAACTATATATATAGTATGTAATTTTTATATCATATATATGCGAGGGTAATATAATTACTTTTTGTATTATTCCGCTCCTCTAGATCTTTATCCCTTTCCTCTGTTATCCAGAATAATATCTTGGTGAAAGAAAAACGTTAACGATAATTCTAATTATTATCATCATGTAACATAGATACAATACTTCCACTTTAGAAAGCAGCAAATAACAAAATGTAATACAGTACGTAGTGACATCAAGGATCACTAAACACCGAGGAGCACCAACTTTATATAAACAGCCAAACACATTATAAATACAATATAGCCATCATTCACAAATGTTCTCACGTGACTCACCTATTTGAGGGAGGGTTTCTCTGCGTAACGTTCGGTTTTTTCGTCATGTCCTGCCCGTGCCACTTATAGCGGGTGGGGCGCGTGACTCCTTGCGGGTGTAGAGAGGCTAGCGATCTGTCGCGTTTACTCTGCGTTCGGCCTGGCTCGGGCGAATACCTCCGCGCCCTTCACCTGCCGGAGGCTACGGCGTAAGGGTGGCGATAGGTCGAACGCGCTCAAGGCCCTCAAGAGATGTGAGAGAGAGACTGTGTGGTGTGTCCATGACACTTTTGTTCTGTTTTCATTTGATTAACCTTGTGTCATGCGGGTAGTTTTCTCTCTACACTAGCGTTTCGTCTCATCCGAATTTTTTTTTTTTCACGAGGCCGATGTCCAAGGCGGGGTTTTCTCCCTAGGTTGCGGTTTTTGCTCCGTCAAGCCCGGAGTATCCCCACTCACCTGGTGGGGGGGGGGGGGGGGGGGGGGTCTGCATACACTTGGTTTGCCACTTTTTTTTCTTTCTCTCTTTTTTCTCTTTTTTTTTTCCTCGTCTCTCCGTTCCCATTTTCTTTTTATCTAAGTTTGGCATTGATTCTCCATTTTGCACCTCACTTATTATCACACGATTATTTACTCTTGTTCTCATTTCCCTTCTTTTGCTCGTGGGTTCGCACGGGTTCATGTCCGAAAACCCTCACAGCATTTCGCACTTTTGCGCACGCACGCTATAACCTTTTTTTTTTATTTCTTATTTAACGTCTAATTCAGTTCTTTTAATAACGAAGTGGCTTTCATTCGTGCATATGAGCAAGCATTCACAGGTTTGTATCATTTATCCCTCGGACAGTCAGACCAGTTTTTCCACAACTCCTTTGGCCTCGTTTTGCACTCCGCCTGGAACGCGTGAATGCTGACGATTTGGTTTTCAATAGTCGGATACTTCATCTTGTTTAATTCATGACATAGCCTTTTCGCCCTTTCTATATCACACATGTGCGCAACACACACATAATATTTAGTCCATAACACAATGTACACCTTACCGACTGGGGACACCACACACAACACACACACAACACCATTCACACACAGACACACATCCACTACCCACATACACACACAACACATCACATACACACATACACACACACACATCCCTACCACATACACATACACAACACAACACGCCAAAAACATACCACACACACATAACACAAATACACACATAAACAATACACACACATACACACCCACCCAAACAAACACCACCACACATAACACACCACCGCACACAAACCCACACGTACACAAACACACGCAACAAACAAATCAAACACACGCAGACACATACACACCACAAACAATACAAACACATACACAAACACACACCGACAATCAAATACAACACACACCACACACCGCCACAAACCATCCAAACCACACACCCCACAATACAAACATACCACACCGCGCGCATCACAGACACACACACACACACACACCCCAACACACAATTACAACCACACCACACAAACACACGCACAACAAGCAACACACACATACACAACACAACCAAGAAGCAATACAAAAACAACGCATTTTATACACAGAACACAACTCGGCCTGTTGTTAGACGCTCTTTGTCCTTACAGACATGTACGGATAAGTTTCTTGAAAAATACCGGGAAATCCAATTAGAAGAGTCCAAAAATAGTCCTTTAAACGCACAGCGCATTGTTCTCATAGAGAACCTTATCGATCTGAATGTTTTTGTGTCGTGAATTGACTTGACTGGATGTTTGATTTGTGGTTCGCATATTTTTGCATGTTTTTGTGGATGTTCCATTGCGCTCAACTTCATCACCCTAGGTCGCTGGTAGTGACTTCGGTGTTTGTTTTAATTGGCGATCTAAGGAAATTTTATGATAATAATATAGATATAATAAGATGTATAATAATAATAACACACACCACACAACACATCCCAGACACACGCACAAACAAATACAAACGCACGAACACACATCATGCATCACAGACCACACGCCCAAAAAATACAAACACACAACACAAACCCGACGCAAACAAATACATAACAACACACTCACAAACCCACGCACAACAATACAACACACACCCAGACAACACCACGCACAACATATACCGAACCCACACAACACATACACGCACGCACAAACACATACACACACACACAACACACGCACAACAATACAAAAGCCCATCATCATCACGCGCACATACACAAACCACACGCACATCAAATACAAACACACACATATAATTACACCACACTTACCCACACATGCAGCACCCTGCACAAACAATATATGCAAACACACCACATACAAACCACACGCAACAAACAATACAAACACATCACACATACTCAAACCACGCACAATTAAGTACAAATCACATCCCACCCACACTCACCACAATAACAAATATACAACACACCCGCAGACGGCCCCTACACATCACACACACACCCACACACACACGCATGCTAACATACATATACACACACACCACACACATACACACCCACAACAAACCACAACACTACATACACTACCATATACACGCACACACGCACCATACCACTCAGGCCTATACAAACACATGCACAAACAAATACAAACACACACACATACACGATACACACACATAATACACAAACACACACGCACACACAATACAAACACACACCTCCACACCAAACTTACGGCTACAAACAATTGCAAACACACACATAAACACATGCACTTACACACACACACACACACACTCACAAACAGATATATCACCACGGACGCACTAAACAAATAAAAACCACACACACACGAAAACGCACACATACACAAACACAACATACCAAACACAACGCACAACCAATACAAACACACACACACATTACAACAAAACATCACACACAAACAATACAAACAACACACCGTCACACACACATTTGCCACACACACAAACAATACAAACACACTCACACAAACCACCACAAAAAAATAAAAACACACACGTCAAACAAATGCACACACACACACACACACACACACATACACACAGAAAACACACTCACGTCCGAGGCCAAACGCCGCATTATGCTTCGTTACTCCGACCCATATACCCCCGCGCGCGCTCGCTCCCAGCAAAGCGCGACGCACAGCCTGAGGATTGGCCGAATCAGCTGTGTTAAATTTCCCCCCCCGCTCGAGGTGGGACGACCTGGAGCTCACTAAGATTTCAGTCCTAGTAAACGCGCATTTGCTACGTCGACTCTCGTCCTCTACGACGGCAAGAGTGCGCGCTCAGATCGGGTTGGCGAGGTGTCCTCCCAGTTTCGCAGAACGAGCGCAGATGATGGAACTCGTAGGCGGGTCGCTGGAGGAAGCACCTCGTGTCCTGCCTTCTGCCCGAAACACCCGGCTCTCGTCCATGACTTCTGTGGCGGGAAATGCTTATCGACGTCGTGAGAAGCGGCTTTATACATGACGAGCGGGATTCCTGACGATCGCCCTCGCAGCTGACCCAGAGCCGTCCGGAACTGCACATGAAGGGCGTCCGTCCACGCGACTTGAAGCCCGTAACGTCGTTCGTGGAGATGGACTCCATAAGTACGACTCAGAAGTGCATATGATCCGACTTCGGCTTTCGACACGACTCATCGTGTGCAAGCAAAAGGCCGAAGAAGACCGCTCCCCCAGAGGAATGGGTACATGCCAGTGATCTCTACTCGGGGGACGAACTCGCCTCGCGTTCGACATCCAGGCTATGTTTCATCGTCCACTACATGTTACGGGCCATGCTCAAAATGCGTAGGGAGCGTAAGGAGATCCTAGCCAGGACCTCAACGCTGATCATTACCAACGCCTTGGATTAAGGGGTTGAAGCCCTTCTCTCTCCAGCGCCTTCTCTGAGAACCGCGGCCCGGCGGAACGAGTGTCTTCTACAAAAAAAAAAAAAAAAAAAAAAAAAAAAAAAAAAAATATTCGTCATGTGTATGAGTGTATCCGGTTCTAACATCCCAGACATAAGACACCAAGCTCAGAGATGTGTATCTCCTGATGATGTATACTCAGTTGTTCCATTGCTTTTTTAATGTTGAGATGTTAGTTAGTCATGTTTTTTGTTGTTATGGACAGTAATGTTAACCTCATTCAGAATGTATTAACATAAATATATAACCTATATATATACATACGACGCATTGAAAACATGTGTGGTGTGCGCCTCGCATTAAGCCTCGCAACCGCCTGGTCTCGTATCAGCTGTGTCGGACTCGTGCTCGGGAGAAATCTGGAGTAGTCATGACATCCTGCTTCTCGACCGCGCGTCCTCCTCGTCGCCTCCTTCCGCTTGATGCACGCCGTGCGACGCGACAACAGAAAGCTAATCAATGCCCCAATCGCTTTGGGTAGGGCCGCGGGGGGCTACGGCGAGGTGCGGGCTGCGCGTGGTGAGTTCCCGACAGTGTGCGCTGAGACGTCGCGTTGGGGAAGGTGAGCGACGCCTGGTTGATCGAGCGTGACTGAGCGCAGACGACAGCTCGCTTCCGAGGTCCGCGGGCCGGCGGGCCTCTCCGCCCCTTCAGTGATGGGTGTCGTAGTCTGCGTGCGTTCGATTCCCTGCAATGAGACGTTTACGAAGACGCAGGAGGGGAGGGGAAGGGGACAGGCTGACGTGACGGCAAGACAAGGGCCTCGGAGGGAGGAAAGAGTGCATCATAAGTAAGATCTATATAGACACCACGTATATATACTATAATATATATATATATATAATATATATATATAGATTATATCTATATATATATATTATCTATCTATGTACATACATCTTATATTTTGTATGCATATAATCTATATATATATTATAATATGTTCACTTGCACACGCTGTCGCCTCGCTCATCGCCGTGCTGCGTGCGTGTGGTGGGTGTGTGTGTGTGTGTGTCGGTGTGTTGTTTGTGTGGTGTTTGTGATATGTGTTTTGGTGTTATTCTTAGAGTTGTTTGTGTGTGTGATGTGTGCGCGTGTGCGTGCCATGTGGCGTGCATGTTCTGGCATAGAGCGTCCCTCGCTGCCGTGCGTGCGTGCGTGATAGCAGCATATTTACCTCTGCTCCGTAGAACTTGTCAACCCAGCGTGTCACTTGGATATACAAGCTCTTTCTTTGCAGAACCACCGATAGTCTAGTGGTGTGTGCAGTTGCTGACGCCGTCAGCTTCCTACTTGCCGCTTCGTTCGACGCCCCTGTGTCATGTGCTCGTGTGCTGCTTTAGATGTTTCGGTATATAACATCCCTCTCTTCGTCACACATCGCCTCTACTCAGTAAGCTCGGTAGCGCCCTGGTTCGTCGTGCCTAGCTTGTGGTGAGGTCTGCACTCGCACACATAATACGAAAATAGATGCTAGCAGGCGTGCTGCAGAGGACCTGCCTGCAGTTGTGACGTTACGCTGTGATGACCAACGAGAAATCTCCTTGGATGGCCCTTAACGGATAAGGAAGATGCTGTGATCTACTGATCAGACGTTTGGCCCTTAAACGCTTGAAAGCGTCCGAAATACGAATTTCGTAAGCTGGCGACAGAAAACGGAAAACCAGTCCGTTGGCGCCAGAGCTGGTTGGTTAGCCAGCGTAATTGTTTATATCCTTTATATTCAAATTATGTATATATTTTTATGTTCGTTTTATAATTCTAAGAAATAGCGTCTTTTTTATTAAAGACCAGTCCGATGCAATATAAATAAAATAGCAATTTCCAAATAAATGACATAGGAAGCTGTACGTCTCGAAGAACGACGACAATTTTAGAACAACGAGTCGTGCTGCGTAGACTCCGAATAAACGAACTTGGGCGCACAACCTTGTTCGCATAAGGTCGGGTCAACGACTGTAAGGGATGGCGGATTCCTTTGGCTCAGTGACTTAACTCTCTGGTCTTTCCTTCATAAAGCCGCCGTTTTTAAAAAACGGATTTTTTTATTTTGGTTTTTACTCACGAGTATTTACGCAGCTGGAGGAATTACAGCTTTTTAAAAGTATTGTTATCTCTGTTTTATTAATATTGCTCTTCTCGTGGAGGTTTTTGTTTTGTTGTTTACTCTTATAATGGCTTTGGAATAATAATACGTTTAACGACTGCTTTATTTTATTTTATCACTTTTTTATTACTTCTTTTTACTAGTATGTTGATGATTCAACTTTATGATCTTTATATTCCACTGAACTTGTTAACTGCTTGTATGTGGTATATCTACTCTCGCTTTAACGAGAGTACAGGGCCTATCTTCTGCTTTTAAGGGTAGGTTCATGTCTGAGGCCGCCCGTGGTCACAAGACAGCATGATACTTATTGTATTTTCATGTTGTGATGCTCGTGGAGTGAGTACGTGGTAGGTCCCTCGTTTTTCCTTTCCACGGAGAGTGCCGGGTACCTTTTTAGGTATCATTCTCATCTCTTTATTCCGGGCTTGGACCAGCACTTGACTTGGGCTGTTTGCACCCAGTGGCTAGGAATGGCCAATCAAGTGAAGTTCTGCCCAACGGGAACAACGCGGCGGTCAATTGACGCGACCCTCGAATTCCAGATTGCCGTCGTGACAGTCCCTTGAGTCCGACGCTCTACCCATTCGTGCATACCGCGCCTTGACGATCATGGGCTTCAATGATTTTTTTAGTTAGCAATTTAGAGCGGTGTTTTGCCATTGCCGTTCCGCCGTGTTTTTATGAGTCACCATCTCTATTTACCCGGCCTGCCTGGGCTTACATTGTCCCCAGTGGCTAGTAGGCAATCGCGGTGAGTTCCTTGCCATGGAAACTACGCGGCGTCGGTGACTCGAACCCTCGAACTCAGATTGCGTCGTGACAGTCTTGAGTCCGACGACTCTAACATTCGGTTTAGTCAGGAGAAAACAAAAGTTGAGTGGAACCCCCCAGCTCATACAATAAAATTAACGCAGACTAAGACTCACACAATGCGAACCTAGAATGATCCTCTTTACAAAACATAATACAGTCCCCCGCGCTTCTTCGAAAAATGCGTCTCCTCGTGAGTGAATCCATCGATGGCGTCTCAGTAGGTAGTTTATTCCAGCTTACTGCAAGTTTTACCCCATGTCCTTACGTGGACCTTGAGTCGCAGACGGAAAGCAAGTTCTAGTGGATACTGGATTTGCTGTTCTTGCATCTCCGTTGAGCAGATGAAAAATCTGGTCAAAATGGGACGGAGGTTTATAGGAGTGGTGATTTTGATACAGGGACTATGCAACAACAATAATCAGGCCTTTCCTTCGGTCGGTTCGATAGATATGACTTTGGGGGCCTGACACAGAAGCTATTCCGCTCTCACATGATAAATTCTAACCTGCCCGTGGTACCGAACCCTTAGTATAACTTTTGTGCCGAAACGTAAGCACGAGATTCCGTCTCACATGGCGCCTACGCCCGTCCAGTGGACTCAGCCTCCCCCTTCTTCTTCTTTTTACGGTAAGATTCAGGTCCTGAGCCGCCGTGGTCACAGCATGATGCTTAATTTAGTTTTCATGTTTGTGTGCTCTTGGATTGGTACGTGGGAGGGTCCCCAGTTCCTTTCCCAGAAGAGTGCCGGTGGTACCTTTTCGGTAATCATTCCCTCTATTATACCGGTTTGGGACAGCACTGACTTCGGGCTGTTTCGGCCCCCGGTGTCTAGGTAGGCAATGGGGTGAAGTTCCTGCCCAAGGAACAACGCGCGGCCGTGAACTCGAACCCTCGAATTCAGATTGCCGTCTATACAGTCTTGAGTCCGACGCTCTAACCCTTTCGGCACCTGCGGCCTTGACAATCATGGCTTCCATGATTTTTTCTTAGGAATTTAGAGCGGTGGGTTTTGCCATTGTCCTTCCGCCCGTGTTTTATCGAATCACGCATCTCTAATTTACCCGCACTGACTTGATCACCTCCGCCTCACAGGGTACTAATCTTGCACCCCAGGATACAGTTTAAACGTCTGCTAGGAAAAACACACTTTACGCCACACACACAAAACATACACACACACACATCACACACACCCAACACACACACACACCCCATATGTGATATAGATACACCACACACATATTATGATCACAACACACATATTTATACAGTCCACACAATAATTTTGTATTAGCACACACTCACAATATATTATACACACACACACATATTTATACCACACACACATATTTAACAACACACATATATTTTAGTAGCACACACACACCTATTTAGTATCCACACACAAACACACACAACACACACACACATATTTAGATATATATATATATATATATATATATAATAATCATATCTAATAGATATATATATAATCATGCAAGTGCACACCCCAATCGCCGCATGCGAGTGGCGTGGTTCATTCATGTACACACGCAATGCCCGCGCGTGTATGTGAGCAATGCGCTGATTTTACATAATTTTAGGTAAATCGACACCTAGATACGATGAAGTTACCTTGGGCAAGGAATTTCAACCTCGATTGCCATTTAGCCACTGGGTGGGCCCAGCCCACCCAAGTCATCGCTGTCCAAGCCCGGATGAATAGAGGGAATGCTTACCTAAAAGGTACCCACCCCGGCACTCTCCATGGACAAGGAACTGGGGACCTACCCTCGTACGCATTCCAAGCGCATCACAACAGAACTACATTACGTATCTATGCTGTGAACCACAGCGCTCAAACATGAAACCTACCGTCACAATAATAGATAAATAGATAAATATATATATATCATCATAACGTATGCTCATGGTTGAGCAGCCGTGGACCTCTCCACATCCTTTGCACAAACTCGATCTACGCTTTTCTTTCCTTTACCTCGACAGCCCTCAATATATTTTGATGTTGTCGCTCAGTCTTGTCTTCGTGTTGTCTCTTCCTCTGTTTTCCTATCACCATCCCTGTCAGCAAGTCTTCTCATACTTTACTCTCATCACATGACCATAAACTTTGAATTTCCTCTGTTCAAGATATCCAACAGCCGTCCTTTCCATTCATTTTTCTCAGCACTTCATCATTCGTCTTCTTCTCTGTCCAGCTAATACTCCAGGTACTCGTCTGTAACACCACATTTCAAAATATTGATCTTTTTTCATGTCTATGCTACTTTCAGCACCCAACCTCCGAACATATGATGCATTTGGGAAAAATCTCT
The DNA here is from genome assembly GCF_015228065.2 of Penaeus monodon. NCBI lineage: Eukaryota > Metazoa > Arthropoda > Malacostraca > Decapoda > Penaeidae > Penaeus > Penaeus monodon. Next base: position 18,969 of record NW_023657676.1, read on the forward strand.
GTGCAATAACCTCAGCTTGTGTCCGTAAGGTAATGCTTCGGTCTTTCAGATGTTTATTTGAGAGCAACTGTGGCGTTTTTGGCATGGCAATTCTTCTTTTTATATCCGGTGAATCATCATCTGTATATTAAAAAAACAGCTCCAAGATAAGTGAATTTTCCCATTTTCCACAATCATTCCATTGATTGTAACGTTTGTTCATCATTGGTCATTGCCGTTATCTTTGAATCTTCATGATCTTAGTTTTTTTGGCATTAAGAACAAGAAGCCAGCACGTTATTCGCTTGCTTCTCTAGCTTTCCTAGTGTATGTTGGTAGTTCAGTGATACTGCTGGCAATCAACACTATAGCATTCGGCGTAGCCTTAGATTTGATATTTTGTATCCTCAACATCTACAGTTCCTTCAAATTCCTCCCTGAGGCACCTCTCATAATTGTTTCAGAATATCTGTTAAGACTGCGGAACAGAATGCAACAACGGTCGCACTCCTGTTTGCTTTCGAACCATTTCTGTTTAACCCTAAATTGGTTCTTACAGCTGCTTGGTTGTTGGTCTCTTCCTTCTTTTTAACGGTAGGGTTCATGTCTGAAGCCGCCGTGGTCATCAAGCATGATACTTAATTGTATTTATCATGTTATGAGGCTCTTGGAGTGATACGTGGTGGGTCCCCAGTTTCCTTTCCACGGAGAGTGCCGGTGGTACTTTTAGGTCATCATTCTCTTGGTCATGTACATGGCTTTTATTAGCTGATTAGGTGTTTTGGAAACTTCGTTATCGTTCATGTTATTCCAAAGGATATCGTGATCAACATTATCAAAGCTTTCATTAATCGATTGAACCACAGGTATAATGGTCTTTTTGATGTCCTCATGGTTTTTCTCTATGAATCCATTTTAGATAGAATCTGATTTCTGGTACCGTTTTCCAGGGCGAAAACTGCTTGTTCGTCTGCAAGTTCCTCTCTTACTTTCACTTCATTCTTTCAGCAATAATTTTCAACAAAATTTTGCTGCTGTGACTTAGTAATGCAATTGTCCTTTATTGTGCATTGGAGTGCCGTCTCTTTTGGTAGGTATGGGAGTAAGACTGATTTTACCCTTCTTCTGGCACATCTTTTATTCCATATTTTTTTGTACAGAGTTTGTAGAAGAGTATTCCACACTTGTCGCCAGATTCTTGATTAGTTTCTGCTGTTATTTCTCTATTCCTCGGCTCTTGATTATTCTTTACTTCTTTTATGGCCTTTTATACTTCGTCTAGCAGTGGCGGTGGTTCATCTTCGCTGTCATTGAGCTAATTTATTTTGTTGTTAGGATCTTTATTTCTTTTTGTATAGGTGGAACAATATTGATTCCATCTATCTTGACTTCTTTCCCATCACATAAACAAGTCATCTTGCAGTTTTTGAAGTGTCCATTGAGGTTTAAATTTTTCGTGTGATGTTTCGTACTATCCATGGTATAGTTCTTTAGTTGTTCTTTTGATAGAACAGTTTTCATCTCTGCAATGTTCATTTAAAATTTTTCCTTCTTGTCGCTATAATCTTTGATTTTTGTATTTTGTTTTTTTGTAATTACTTTTTTCAACTGGATTATTGATACACTTTGATTTAGGCATCTTTCTTGGGGGTTTCAATTTCCACTTAGTGTTTCTTCAGATATCAGGGGGAATTTGTCTTGTTCGGTGGAGGCATAGTTTTCTTAAGGCAGCACTCAGCAAGATTTCTTTTCCTTCTTCCCACAACTCATTTGGTGTTTTATCATCTTCACATTGATTGAGTATTTTCAATTTGTTTTGGACCCTGTAATTCTCTGTATTTGTTATCAAGCAGTTTTGTAGTCGGCTTTAGAGGTGGTGTTGGACGCTCCATCTTTATGAGTCTTAAGTTTTAAAGTTATAGTTAGTAGTTGGTGGTCACTGTTGCAGTCGGCCACACAGTCTTGTTTTGGCATTTTTTATGGCACTCCTTCCATTTTTGGTTTCAGCAAAATGTACTCAATTTGTGCGTGTTTCTTTGTCTTGGTGAAAACCACGTGTACGAGTGCCTTGGGTGGTGTTGGAACAATGTATTGGTATAACTAGATTATTTGTACTACGAATTCAATACAAATCTTTACCTCTTCATTTATATCTCGCAGGCCGAATTTGCCACAGGTGGTACCTTTTTTAGATCATTTTTCCTACTTTGGCGTTGAGGTCTCCCATGATTACTTTTACATCTCTTTAGTGTTGTGTCTAAAGTTATTTTGGAGAGTGTTATAAAAATTTCCATTTCTTCATCACTTGCATTTTGGTTGGTGCGTAGCATTGTATAATACTAATGTTATGAGAGTTTTGCTTTGTATTCTGACTTTTAAATGCGATCATTTTATTGGCTGTACCCAATTAGTGGCATTTGCAGTTGTTTTCGTGAGAATCATAGCAACTAAATCCGGACTATACTTTCCCTGCTTCTTTCCAGAAAAAGAACTGTCTTGTTTTTCTTCTAGTTTTGAAACTTCATTACTTTCCCATTGTCTTGTGCCTTTGCTCTTTCATTTCCCTTACGTTCCCGTTCCGATTTTTAATGTTTTTCTTAATTGGACATTTTTCTTTATTTTTTTTGTCTTCCAGATGCATAACTTACATTGTCAACCTGGTTGCCCACTGATAACGCCGCCCGCTTGATAACCACGCGACGTGCGCTGTTGTATGAATTATCAGTTCTGTATTTCTCATTGGTGTAGGGTTTGTCATGATAAAAGAAAAGTTGAGTGATCCCACGGCTCCTTCTCAACTCGCGTCTCCAACTAACCTAGGAGGAACTATATCTCTGCCGCTTTAAAACAGTTACACTGTAAGCGCCAGACATATTTGGTGAAACCAGTAATCAGTAGAACTGACAGGTGTTTTCACCAATATCCAATGCCCTGCTGCCGACAGTTTCACCGCAACCCTGTATAGTGAGCTAATAGGGTCCATCCTTGTTTCAAAGGGAACCCCAGGGTGCAGTTTATTGGTCTTACCCAGGACAAAAAAAGATCTATCTATCCTATCTTATCTATCTATCTATCTAACACACACAGCAAATTAAGAATGATAATGTGGTTAACAAACACACACACACACACGACAAAAAAAATATCTCATCATAACGGTATCTGTGAGGAGACTGATTCAGAGAGAGAGAGAGAAGATAGAGAGAGAGAGAGATAGAGAGAGCTGCGAGAGAGAGAGATAGAAGAGAGGAGAGAGAGAGCGAGAGAGAGACTGATTGTCAGAGAGAGCGCGAGAGAGAGAGAAGATAGAGAGAGAGAGAGAGAGAGAGAAGAAGAGAGAGAGAGAGAGAGAGAGAAGAGAGAGCACTGATTCAGAGAGAGAGACGAGAGAGAGAGGAGGAGAGAGGAGAGAGGGAGAGAGAGAGAGAGAGAGAGAGCGGAGGAGAGAAGAGAGAGAAAGGTAAAAGATAGAGTAAAAAATAGAATAACATCATAAATAAAGAAATAGAATAGAATATTGAAAAAAAAAGTGCTAAATATAAAATGTAACAAATTGCGACTCTACTAAACGAGAAAAGTGAAAAACTCTGTAACTGAGGATGTAGTTTTCATATTTTATATTTTATATGTATACTATGGTGTGTAATTACACACACACACATGCACACCAACACACACACACACACAAAGTTCCACATACCCAACATGCACACACACAGCATACGCACACACACACACACACACACACACACCACACACAGTACATACCCACACACCCAACACACACAAATGCACACACACACACACACCACACCCACACCCACACAAAACAACAAACACACATATATATATATACATTTACACCCCACTCATGTATGTCTGCGTGTGTGTGTATTTTTTTTTTACGGTAGGCTCATGTTTTGAGCGCCGTGGCCACAGCATGGTGTACTTAATTGGTAAGTTTTCAAACCAATACAAACGACACGACACACCACAACACGCGCAAAACAAATACAAAAACACACACACAACACAATAACACACCACGCGACCAAACCAAATACAAAACACACACACACACACACACACACACATCTCACAAACAAACAATACAATACAACACCCAGTAAGCACACACACACACGCACGCACAAACAAATACAAACATCACACGACGCACAAAGAATACAAACACCACACATAAGCCACACATACACAAACACCACACAAATACACACACACACACACATACACACCACACGCACAAACAATACAACACCACACATACACCCACCACAATGCACACACAACGCACAAACAAATACAAACGGCACACACACACCACACGGACAATCAAACAAATAGAAACACACACACATACACACACACATGCACACCACACACACCCAAACCCACATACACACACACACACGACGCACTTACAAAATACAACACACACACACATGCGCCACCACGTACAAAACAAATACACACACCACCGGGCATACACCACACACATACGCACAAACAAATACAAAGGGTTTTAGTCCAAAAGAACTATGAAGCTAAAAGGATGTATATTCTAAAATTGTAGCAAATTATTGAAACAATATAACATGTATAAAATTTTTACATTTAAATTACCCGGGTTGGTAGAAAAACGAATATAACTAACTTTATATTTTTTCAAAAAAAATTTGGACAAGTAATTAACTATGACCAAGCTACCCAAGCCCGTGATAGAGTTGGGGGCATATATAGAACAACCATCTCTTAATAATCAAATTGGGACAAAAAAAAGCAGCTATATTGAATCTCTTTTCATCATTTTAGCTCACATTTACTTCTAAATGACTTTTAACATTTAACATACAACAACCATCAAGATTTCTAACGGGGAACATTATTTCAATTTTGTAATTTCCCATTTACATTCTAACTACACATTTTACACTTTTAATATACACCATACTCCTAGCCCCCATGGAATATATTTACACTCAAACATAAAAAGAAAAAGAAAAGGGATAGGAAACAACCACACAACAATTTCTTTTTTGAGAAAAATCATTTAGATTTTCAAAACGGGCAAAAAAGCTCGAAAACAAATCGTTTTCCTTTGGGAAACCTTCAATTTTCACGTTAAAATTTTTGGATAGAAATATAATATTATAATAATATATATATATATATTATATATATTTTATATTTATATGTAATATATGTATGTATATGTTTAAATATAAAATGATTTAAAAAATATAAAATTTTTTTTTTTTGAAAGAAAAAATGAATAACAAGGTTTTTAATATTATTTAGCCCGAAGGCAAGGGCTCCCGGAAAATGTAGCGAGGGGGGCGGCCGGGCGTGAAAAAGGGGAATGACAGCAGGTTGTATGTGTGCGGAAGGAGACTTGTTATGACATGGCCGTTTTCATACCCGAGGGAGAAGGTCTGTGTGGTTGTGTGTTGCGTGTGTTTTGGGGTTTGGGTGTGTGTGTGTGTGTGTGTGTGGTGTGTGGTTTGTTTTTTTTTGTGGTGGTGGGGGTTTGTGTGTGTGTGTGTGTGTGGGTTTGTTGTGTGTGTGTTGGTGTGTGTGTGGTGTGTGTAGTATGAGAGAGAAAAAAAAACGAGAGAGAGAGTTATGTGAATATGAGGGTGAGGGAAAAAGAGGGAATAGAGTGTGTTTGTGTGTATGTTATGTATGGCGGTGTATATAAGGAAAACTTGTGTGTATATTTGCAATTTCTCGTTTACGCGTTGGTGTGTGGTGTGCGAGTATGTTTTAAAAATTATCTTTCCCCTACATTGATTCTTTAAATTGAGGTAAAAAAACTTTTTTCTAGTCAACTCCAGCTGTTTTTTATCAATAATTTGACAGGGAGCCTGTGGGCCGGATTTCGATACATTTCAATTGATGTATTTTGATAAGATTATAAAAAGGGGATGAAGGGTTTTTGCAAATATGAGGGGTTCTCGTGGCCTTTTCAGCGCACTAGAAAAGGGATAGACAGTTAGAAGTCAGAATACAGAAGATGTGGGGGGAGGAACGGGGAGAGAGAGAGAGAGAGAGAGAGAAGAGAAGAGAAGAGATTTGCATATTAAGTAAAGCTTTTAACAAGAACAATAAGACAAATCTCTACATTTTTTCAATAAATCAGTAAAAATTTAAAATGTCAATAAAATTTAATTATAAAATCTGCTGTTTTTATCGGGGGGAAAAAGGGATAGACAAAGAAGACAAGAAAGAGAGGGACAAGGGAGGCAAGTTCGTTAACCAGAAAATCGGGAGGGGAAAGAGAAAGGAGGAGAGAGGAGAGAGAAGAGAAGAGAGAGAGGAGAGAGAGAAGGAGGGAAAAAGAAGAGAGAAGAGTCTGTGAAAAATAAAAATTTAGCGGGCCCGTTGGGCCAATTTTGAAATTTCTATTTTCCTGTTTCCCTAATAATTTTCTTCCTTTCGCCCTTTCTCTCTCTCTTCTCTCCTCTTCCTCTCCTTTCTTCTCTCTCTCTCTCTCTCTCCTCTCTCTCTCTCTTCTCTCTCTCTCTCTTTTCTCTCTCTCTCTCTCCACACACAACCCATACCCAAAACACACACAAGCCTATGAATATTATTATATATATATAATATATATATAATTTTAATATTTTAATATATAAATATATAATTTGACCACATTTAAATGATTTTCAATCCCTCCAACAACCTATCCCTTTCCCTCTATTAACGTCATCTACATTTCCTCTTTTCTGCCTGCTTTCCGTCGCCCGCCGCCTGTCTGCCTGTTGTCCTGCCTGCCGTTTCCGCCTCCCCCTGCTTTTCCCGCCTATTTACTTACCCACCTGATTGCCCCACCCACTGGGCTACCCGCCTGCCTGCCTGCCCCGCCTATCCATTTACCCCAATTAAAATTTCAAAGTAGGGTTTTGGGGATCCCCTAACGGCGCGGGCAAATCCGACCGTCGCCAGTAAGGGGAGCTACGATTCTGGCGACGAATGAAAAGATTTATCAATTACGGACCTCCTCAAGCTTTTGGGGGATTTTCTAGGCGTTTTTCTCAGTATGAAGCAATATTCTTTTTCTTACGAGTCAAACACTAAAAAAATACTCATTTTTAAAAAAAAATTCTATAAAAGGAATGAGAAAAAGAATTATTCAAAATAATCTGGTTACTAACAAAGGAAAATCAAAAGCAGGGTGGACAAGATAAGGCTATTTTGTAAATCTTTGAGGTAACTTCCTTATTTTTAGAATGATTTTAACAAAACCGTAATAAGAAGACAGAGCAATTTATTCAATAATAGAAAAAGTATTTGTTTAAATTTTTATTTGACGTTAATGTAAAAAAAAATATGTTTAGCAATTAACGGTCAAATTTTTTCAGAATGCACCATAAAAAATCCCGTAAATAAAGTCAAAATCCTCTTTTTATCTTTCACGAATACCATTACCGAACACACACACACACACACACACTACACCCACACAACCAAAAAACACACACACAACACACACACACACACACAAACACACAAACATAATATATATATATATTATATATATTATATATAAATATTATATTTGTATTATACATATAAATAAATATATAACATAAAATAATGCTACATACACACTCATGCACTGTTCGTGCGTGCGTGCGTGCGTGGGTGGTGTGTATGTGTGTGTGTGTGGTGTGTGTTTTTGTGGTGTGTGGGTGTGTGTGGGTTGTGTGTTGTGGGGGGTGTGTGTGGTGTGTTGTGTGTGTGGTTTTTTTTTTTTTTATATATTATATTTATATTAAAAATTTATTATTTAAATTTTA
>NW_023657677.1:0-26766 GCF_015228065.2 Penaeus monodon
AAATGAATTATGAAATTTTGATTAACATTTGAATATTATTAAAATTATCTATATTATTATTATTATTATTATTATTATATTTATTATATATTATATTATATTATATATAATATTTATAATAAGTATAAAGTATAATAATAATAAATTTTGCTAGTGGTTATAATATTGTTATTAGTATTATTATTGTTATTATCATCATTATTATTATTTATACTGGTAGTATAATTGCAAAAATAATTATTATAACAGTAATAATTACAGTAATAACGATACTAATTAAGATAATGATATAAATAATAATTATAAAATCGTTATTATTGTTATTATTATTGTTATTACTATTATTATTGTTGTGGTTATTAGTATTATTGCAAAAATATATACTATAACTCCAATAATTGCAATAATAATGATAACAATTGCAATAATGATGATAATAATTGCAATAATGATGATAATGATGATGATAATGATGATGAATAACGATAATAATGATGATAATCATGATAATGATGATGATAATAACAGGAATTGTGTCCATATATAATATAAAAAAGGTATAAGAAAAAAATTCCCAAAAGTCGAAAAAGCGGCAAAATCTAGCGAAATATAGCCTTTTGAGAGTATACTCCAAAATGACGTTTTTTCGATTTCTTTGGTGATTTTGGCAATTATTAGGGTAATAATGATAATAATTACCAGAATTGTATTAATCATAACAATAATGATGATAAAAGTGAGAATAAAGAGAATTTTGATAACATTTGAATATTATTAAAATTATTATTATTATTATTATTATTATTTTTATTATTATTATTATTATTATTATTATTATTATGATTATTATTATTATTACTATTATCTTAATTATTAGTATTATTGCCAAAAAATCTATTATATCTGTAATAATAACAATAATAATAATAAGTATAAGTATAATAATAATAATGCTAGTGGTTATAATATTGTTATTAGTATTATTATTGTTATTACTATTATTATTGTTATGGTTATTAGTATTATTGCAAAAATATATACTATAACTCCAATAATTGCAATAATAATGATAACAATTGCAATAATGATGATAATAATTGCAATAATGATGATAATGATGATGATAATGATGATAATGATGATAATGATGATGATAACGATAATAATGATGATAATCATGATAATGATGATGATAATAACAGGAATTGTGTCCATATATAATATAAAAAGGTATAAGAAAAACATTCCCAAAAGTCGAAAAAGCGGCAAAATCTAGCGAAATATAGCCTTTTGAGAGTATACTCCAAAATGACGTTTTTTCGATTTCTTTGGTGATTTCGGCAATTATTAGGGTAATAATGATAATAATTACCAGAATTGTATTAATCATAACAATAATGATGATAAAAGTGAGAATAAAGAGAATTTTGATAACATTTGAATATTATTAAAATTATTATTATTATTATTATCATTATTATTATTATTATTATTATTATTATTATTATTATTATTATTATTATTATTATTATTATTATTATTATCTTAATTATTAGTATTATTGCCAAAAAATCTATTATATCTGTAAAAATAACAATAATAATAATAAGTATAAGTATAATAATAATAATGCTAGTGGTTATAATATTGTTATTAGTATTATTATTGTTATTATCATCATTATTATTATTTGTACTGGTAGTATAATTGCAAAAATAATGCATTATAACAGTAATAATTACAGTAATAACAATACTAATTAAGATAATGATATAAAATAATAATTAAAAAATCGTGATTATGTTATTATTATTGTTATTACTATTATTATTGTTGTGGTTCTTAGTATTATTGCAAAAATATATACTAAACTCAATAATTGCAATAATAACGATAACAAATTGCAATAATGATGATAATAATTGCAATAATGCATGAGAATGATGATATAATGATGATAATGATGTGTATAATGATGATAATGAATGATGAAACGTAAATAATGATGATAATCATGATAATGATGATGATAATAACAGGAATTGAGCCATATATAATAAAAAGGTATAAGGAAAAACATTCTAAAGTCGAAGAAAGAGGCAAACTAGCGAAATATAGCCTTTTGTGAGTATATCCAAAATGACGTTTTTGATTATTTCTTTGGTGATTTCGACAATTATTTAGGGTAAATAAATGATAATAATTACCAGAATTGTATTAATCTAACAATAATGATGATAAAGTGAGAATAAAGAGAATTTTGATAACCATTGAATATTATTAACATTATTATTATTATTATTATTATTATTATATATTATTTATTATTATCTTATATCATATTATCATTATATATTAATTTTATTATTATTATTATTATTATTACTATTATCGTTAAATTATTAGTATTATGCAAAAAATCTATTACATCCGTAATATAACAATAATCCAAAATAAGTATAAGTATAATAATAATAATGCTAGTGGTTCATAATATGTTATTAGTATTATTATTGTTATTAGTCCATAATTATTATTATTTGTGCTTGGTAGTATAATTGCAAAAATAATTATTATAACAGTAATAATGTACAGTAATAACGATACTAGTTAAGATATGATATAAATAATAATTATAAAATCGTTTATGTATTGTTATCTATTATTGTATACTATTATTATTGTTGTGGTTATTAGTATTATTGACAAAAATATATACTTACTAACTCCAATAATTGCAATAATAATGATAACAATTGTAAGAATGATGAAATAATTGCCAATTAATGATGGATAATGATGATGATAATGATTAAAAGGATGATAATGATGATGATAACGATAATAATGATGATAATCATGAAAGATGATGATAATAACAGGAATTGTGTTCCATATTATATTATAAAAAAGGTAGAAGAAAACATTCCAAAAAAGTCGAAAAAAAGCGGCACAAATTCTAGCGAAAATAAGCCTTTGAGGTATACCCAAAAGACGTTTTTTCGATTTTCTTTGGTGATTTCGGCAATATTAGGGTAATAATGAAATACTACCAGAATTGTGATTAATCATAACCAATAATGATGATAAAGTGAGAATAAAGAGAATTTTGAACAATTTGAATATTATTAAAATTATTATCTTATTATTATTATTCTTATTATTATTATTATTATTATATTATATATATTATTATATTATTAGTATATTTTAATATTATCTTCATTAATTTAGGTATATTGCAAAAATCTATTATATCTGTATAATAACAATAAAGATAATAAGTATAAGTATAATAAAATAATGCTAGGGGTTATAATTATGTATTAGTATTATTATTGTTATTTATCATCATATTATTATTTGCATACTGGTAGTATAATTGCCAAAAATACTTATATAACAGTTAATAATACAGTAAATAAACGATACTAATAAGATAATGATATAAATAATAATTATAAAATCGTTATTATTGTTTCTATTATTGAATTACTATTATTATTGTTGTGATTATTAGTATTATGCAAAAAATATACTATAACTCCATAATTGCAATATTAATGATAAACAATTGCAAAATGATGATAATCATTGCAATAATGATGATAATGGATATGAGTTTGTTGTGATGGTGCAGATCATGATTGATTGTGTTTGATAATGATGATGTGGTGATAATGATTAATAATGATGATATCATGACTAAGATGATGATAATAACAGGAATTACGTTCCATATATAATATAAAAATTTATAAGAAAAACATTCCCAATCGTCGAAAAAAGTGGCAAAATCAAGCGAAATAAGCCTTTTCAGAGTATACTCGAAAATGGGACGTTTTTTCGATTTCTTTGGTGATTTCGGTAATTATTATGTAATAATGATAATAATACTAACAGAATTGTATTAATCATAACAATAATGATGATTAAAAGTGAGAATAAGAGAATTTTGATAACATTTGATATTATTAAAATATTATTATTATTATTATTATTATATTATTATTATTATTAGTATTATATTATAAATATTATTATTATTATTATTTTATTATATTAATTATTATTATATTGCCAAAAAATCTATTATATCTGTTCATAATAACAATCAATAATAATAGTATAAGTATAATAATAATAATGGTAGTTGTTATAATATTGTTATTAGTATTATTAATTTTATTATCATCAATATTATATTTGTACTGGTAGTATAATGCAAAAATACTATCATAACGTAATAATACAGTAATAACGATACTAATTAAGATAAGGATTATAATAATAACTATAAAATCGTTATTATGTTATTTAATATTGTTATTACTATGTAATGATTGTTGTATAGTTTATTAGTATTATTGCAAAAATATAGACTATAACTCAATAATTGCAATAATAATGAGAACACATTGCAATAATGATGAAATAATTGCAATAATGATGATAATTATGATGATAATGATGATAAATAAATTGAAATAATAATAAGTATAAGTATAATAAAATAATGCTAGTGGTTATAATATTGTTATTAGTATTATTATTGTTATATCATCTTATTATTATTTTTTACTGGTAGTATATTGCCAAAAATAATATTAAAAACAGCTATTAATTACAGTAATAACGATACTAATTAAAGATAATGATATTAAATAATAATTATTAAAATCGTTATCATACTTATTTTATTGGTATTACTACATTATGGTGGTTATAGTATTATTGCAAAAAATAAAATTATAAACTCCAATTAATTGCAATAATAATTATAAAACAATTGCAATAATGATGATGATAACGATAATAATGTATTGATAAATCATGATAATGATGATGATAATAACAGGAATGTGTCCATATATAATATAAAAAAGGTTTAAGAAAAACCATTCCCAAAAGTCGAAAAGCGCAAAATCTAGCGAAATATAGCCTTTTGAGGAGTATACTCCAAAATGACGCGTTTTTTTTCGATTTCTTCGGTGATTCGGTAATAATTAGGGTAATAATGATAATAATTACCAGAATTGTAATTAATCATAACAAAAATGATGATAAAAAATGAGAATTAAGAGAATGATTGATAACATTTGAATATAAGTAAAATTATTATTAATTATATTATTATTTATTTTGTATTATTATTATTATTATTATTAGTATTATTAGTCTTATTATTTATTTATTACTATTATCTTAATTATAGTATTATGCCAAAAAATCTATCGATATACTGTAATAATAACAAATAATAAAATAAGTATATGTATAATAATATATAATACTAGTGGTTATAATATTGTTATTAGTATTATTATTGTTATTATCATCATTATATTAATTTGTATGGAGTAAATTGCTCCTAAAATAATTATTATACAGTATACTTACAGTAATAACGATATTAATTAAGATACTGATATAATAATAATATAAAATCGTATTTATTGTATTATTATTGTTATTTACTTTACTAGTGTTGTGGTTATTATATTTATGCAAAAAATATATATATAACTCCAATAATGCAATAAGAATGATAACAATTACAATAAATGATGATAATAATTGCATAATGATGATAATGATTGATGATAATGATGTGATAATGATGATAATGATGATGATAACGATAATAAATGATGTAATCAGGATAAGGATGATGAAATAACAGGAATGGGTCCATATATAATATAAAAAAGTATAGAAAACATTCCCAAAAGTAGAAAAAAAGCGCAAAATCTAGCGAAAGATAGCCTTTTGAGAGTATACTCCCAAAAATGACGTTTTTTTCGATTTCTTTGGTGAGTTCGGCAAATTAGTAGGGTAATAATGCTAATAATTACCAGAATTGTATTAATCAGAAACAATAATGATCGATAAAAGTGCGAATAAAGAGAATTTGATAACATTTGAATATTATTTAAAATTATTATTATTATTATTATTATTTAATATTATTATTATTATTATTATTATTATCTATTATTATTATTAATAATATTATGGATATTATTATTATTACTATTATCTTAATTATTAGTATTATTCCAAAAAATATTATACTGTAATAATACCAACAATAATAATAAGTATAAGTATAATAATAATAATGCAGTGGTTATAAATATTGTATTCGTATTATTATTGTTATATATCTTATTATATTTGTACTGTAGTATAATTGCACAAATAATTATTATAACAGTAATAATTACAGTAATAACGATACGAATTAAGATAATGATATAAATAATACATTATAAAATAGTTAATTATTATTATTATATTGTTATTACTATTATTATTGTTGTGGTTATTAGTATTATTGGAAAAATATTAATATAACTCCAATAATAGCAATAAAATGATAACAATTGCAATAATGTGATAATAATTGCAATTAAGAGATAATATGAGTTAATGATGATACATGATGAAATGGAGATGATAACGATAATAATGATGATAATATGATAACGATGATGATAATAACAGAATTGTGTCCATATATAATATAAAAAAAGGTATAAGAAAAAAAACATCCAAAAGGTCAAAAAAGCGGGCCAAAATCTAGCGAAATATAGCCGTTTTGAGAGTAGACTCCAAAATGACGTTTTTTCGATTTCTTTGGTGATGTCGGCAATTATTAGGGTTAATAATGATAATAATTACCAGAATTGATTAATCATAACAATAATGAGATAAAAGTGAGAATAAAGAGATTTTGATAACATTTGAATATTTATTAAAATTATTATTATTATTATTATCATCATTAGATTATATTATTAATTAATTATTATTATTCTTATTATATTATTATTATTAATTATTATTATATATTATTATTATTATTATCTTAATTATTAGTATTATTGCCAAAAATCTATTAAGATCTGTAATAATAACAATAATAATAATAAAGTATAAGTATAATAATATAATGCTATGGCTATAATATTGTTATTAGTATTATTATTTGTTATTATCATCATTATTATATTGTACTGCGAGGTATAATTGCAAAAATAATTATTATAACCAAGTAATAATTACGTAATAACGAACTAATTAAGATAATGATATTAATAAATAATTATAAAATCGTATTATTGTTATTATTATGTTATTACTATTATCTAATTGTTATGGTTATTAGTAATTATTGCAAAAAATATACCTCTATAACTCAATAATTGCAATAATAATGATAACAACTACAATAATGATGATACTAATGATGACAATGATGATGATAATGATGATAATGATGATGATAACGATAATAATGATGAAATCATGATATGATGATGATGATAACAGAAATGTGTACATATATAATATAAAAGTATAAGAAAAAACATTACCAAAAGTCGAAAAAAGCGGCAAAATCTAGCAAAATATAGCTTTGATGAGTATACTCCAAAATGACGTTTTTTTTTTTATTTCTTTGGTGATTTCGCAATTATTAGGGTAATAATGATAATAATTACCGAAATGTATTAATCATAAACAATAATGATGATAAAAGTGAGAATAAGAGAGTTTTGATAACATTTGAATATTATTAAAATTATTATTATTATTATTATATTATTATTATTAGTTATTTTTATATATTATTATTATTATTTATATTATAGTATTATTATTATTATTTATTATCTTAATTATTAGTATTAGTGCCAAAAAATCATTATATCTGTAATAATAACAATAATAATAATAAGTATAAGTATAATAATACTACTGGCTTAGTGGTTCAAATATTGTTATAGTAGTATTATGTTATTTATAATCATTATTACTATTTTACTGGTAGATAATTGCAAAAATAATTATTATAACAGTAATAATTCAGTAAATAACGAATACTAATTAAGATAATGATATAAATAAATAATTATAAAATCGTTATTATTGTTATTATTATTGTTATACTCCTATTATTGTTGGGTTATTAGTATTATGGCAATAAATATAGACATAAACTCCAATAATTGCAATAATAAGGATAACAATTGCAATAAGAGGAAATAATTGCTAATAATGATGATAATGATGATGATTAATGATGATAATGATGATAATGATGATGATAACGATAATAATGATGATAATCATGATACGATTGGATAATAAACAGGAATTGTGTCCATTTATATAATATAAAAAGGTATAAGAAAAACATTCCAAAAGTCCGAAAAAAGCGGCAAAAATCTAGCAAATATAGCCTTTTGAGAGTACTCCAAAATGACGTTTTTTCGATTTCTTTGGTGATTTCGGCAATTATTAGGGTAATAAATATGATAATAATTACCAGAATTGTATTAATCATACAATAATGATGATAAAGTGAGAATAAAGAGAAATTTTATACATTTGAATATTATTAAAAATTATTATATTATTCTTATTATTATTATTACATTATTACTAATATATTATGTTATTATTATTATTATTACTTTGATCTTAATTATAGTATTATTGCCAAAAAAATCCATTATATCTGTAAAATAACAAGCATAATAATAAATATAAGTATAATAATTAATAATACTAGTGTTATAATATTGTTTAGTATTATTATTGTCATTATAATTCATTATTATGGCCATTTGTACTGGTAGGATAATTGCAAAAATAATATTAATAACAGTATAATTACAGTAATAAACGATTAATAAGTAAGATAATTGAATAAATAATAATTATAAAATCGTTATTATTGTTATTATTATTGTTATTACTATTATTATTTTTGTGGTTATAGATATTGCAAAAATAATACTATAACTCAATAATTGCAAGAATAATGTAACAATTGCAATAATGATGAAATAATTGCAATAATGAGGTAATGATGATAATGATGATCATGATGATGATAACGACTAATAATGTATGGTAATATGATAATGATGATGATAATTAACAGGAATTGTGTCCGATATAATATAAAAAGGTATAAGAAAAACATTCCCAAAAGTCGAAAAAGCGGCAAAATCTAGCGGAAATATGCCTTTGAGGAGTATACTCCAAAATGACGTTTTTTCGATTTCTTTGGTGATTTCGGCAATTATTAGGGTAATATTGATAATAATTACAGAATGTATTAATCATAACAATAATGATGATAAAAGTGAGATGTAAAGAGAATTGATAACATTTGAATATTATTAAAATTATTATATTAATGTTATTATTATTATTATTATTATTATTATTATTATTTATTAATTATTATTATTTATTATATGATTATGATTCTCTTAATATTAGTATTATTGCCAAAAATTATTATCTCTGTAATAATAACAATATAATATAAGTATAGTATATAAAATAATGCTACTGGTGTATAATATTGTTATTAGTATTATATTGTATTATTATCATCATTATTATATTTGTACTGGCTAGTATAATTGCAAAAAATAATATATTATAACAGTAATAAATTACAGTCATAACGATACAATAAGATAATGATATAAAATAATAATTATAAAATCGTTATTATTGTTATTATTATTGTTATTACTATTATTATTGTGTGGTTATTAGTATTATTGCAAAACTATATACTATAAATCCAATAATCCAATAATACTTAGTACATTGCAATAATGATGATAATAATTGCAATCATAATGATAATGATGATGATATGATAATTAATGATGATAACGATATAATGATGATAATCATGATAATGATGATGATAATAAAAGGAATTGTGTCCAATATAATATAAAAAAGTATAAGAAAAACATTCCAAAAAGTCGCATTGAAAAAGTGGCAAAAATCTAGCGAAATATAGCTTTGAGAGTATACTCCAAAATGGACGTTTTTTTCGATTTCTTGGTTGATTTAGCGGTAATAATGATAATAATTACCAGAATGTATTAATCATAACAATAATGATGATAAAAGTGAGAATAAAGCAGAATTTTGATCCACATTTGAATATTATTAAAATTATTATTTTATTTATTATGATAATTATTATTATTATTATTGATTATTATTATTATTATTATTATTATCATTATTAGGACTATTATCTTAATTATTAGTATTATGGCAAAAAATCTATTATATTAATAAAACAATAATAATAATAAATATAAGTATAATAATAATAATGCGGGGTAGTTGTTATAATTATTGTATTAGTATTATTATTGTTATTATCATCATTATTATTATTTGTCAATGGTAGTATAGATTGAAAAATAATTATTATAACAGTAATAAGTACAGTAAGAACGATACTATTAAGATAATGATATAACTAATAATTATAAAATCGTGATATTATTATTATATTGTTATTACTATTATTATGGTTGTGGTTTTAGTAATTATTGCAAAAATGAATTACTATAAACCCCAATAATTACACCAATAATGAAACAATTGCAATAATGATGATAATAATTGAAATAATGATGATAATGATGATGATAATGATTGATAATGATGATGATAAACGATAATAATGATGATAATCATGATAATGATGATGATAATAACAGGAATGTGTCATATAAAATCTAAAAAAGGATAAGAAAAAAAACATTCCCAAAAGTTTCGAAAAAAGCGGCCAAAATCTAGCGAAATATAGCCTTTTGAGGGAGATACTCCAAAATGAAGTTTTTTGCGATTTCTTGGTGATTTCGGCAATATTAGGGTAATAATGATCATAACTACCAGAATTGTATTAATCATTAACCAATAATGATGATAAAAGTGAGAATAAAGAGAATTTTGATAACATTTGAATATGATAAAATTATTATTATTATTATTATTATTATTATTCTTATTTATTATTATTATTATTATTATTATTATTATTATTATTATTATTATTTTATTATTGTTATCTTAATTCTTAGTATTATTGCCAAAAAATCTAATATATCTGTAATAATGACAATAATATAATAAGTATAAGTATAATATAATAATGCTGGTGGTATAATATTTATTCGTATTATTATTGTTAGTATCATCAATTATATTATGTGTACTGGTAGTATAATTGCAAAAAATGATTATGTATAACAGTAAATAATACAGTAATAACGATACTAATTAAGAGAATGATATAAATAATATTATAAAATGTTATTATTGTTCCTTATATTGTTATTCTATTATTATTGTTGTGATTATAGTATATTGCAAAAATATATACTATAACTCCAATACTGCAATAATAATGATAACCATTGCAATAATGATGATATAATTGCAATATGATGATAAATGATGATGATAATGATGATAAAAATTGAAAATTATGGATGATAAACGTAATAATGATGATAATCATGATAATGATGATTGATAATAACAGGAAATGTGTCCATATATAATATACAAAAGGTATAAGAAAAACATTCCCAAAAGTTCAAAAAAGCGGCAAAAATCTAGCGGAATATAGCCTTTTGAGAGTATACTCCAAAATGACGTTTTTTCGATTTTCATTTAGTGATTTCGGCCAAATTATTAGGGTAATAATGATTAATAATTACCCTAACGTATATTAAATCATAAACAATAATGATGATTAAAAGTGAGAATAAAGAGAATTTTGATAACATTTGAATATATTCAAATTTTATTATCATTATTATATTATTATTATTATTAATTATTATTATTATTATTATTATTATTATATTATTATTATTATTATTCTTATTTATTATTATTTTATTATTATTATTTATTATTATTTATATTATCGTAATTATTAGTATTATTGCCAAAAAATCTAATATATCTGTCTAAATAACAATAATAATAATAAGTATAAGCTATAATAAAATAATGCTAGTGGTTATAATATTTTATTAGTATTATATTGTTTTATCATCATTATTATTATTTGGCTGGTAGCTATATTAATTGCAAAAATAATATTATAACAGTAATAATTACAGTAATAAACGATACTAGTAAGATAATGATATAAATAATAATTATAAAATCGTTATTCTTTATTGTTATTATTATTGTTATTACTATTATTATGGTGTAGGTTATAGTATTATTGCAAAAAATATATACATAACTCCCAATAATTCCCAATAAATAATGATAACAATGTAATAATGATGACAATAATTGCAATAATGATGACAATGATGATGATTAATGAGGATAATGATGATGATAACGATAATAATGATGATAACATGTAATGATGATGATAATAACAGGAAATTGTGTCCTATAATAATATAAAAAGGTATAAGAAAAAACATCCCAAAAGTCGAAAGCAGGCAAAATCTAGCGAAATATAGCCTTTGAGAGTTTAATCCAAAATGACGTTTTTTCGATTTCTTGGGGATTTCGCAATTATAGGGTAATAATGATAATAATTACCAGAATTGTATTAATAATAACCATAAGGATGATAAAAATTGAGAATAAAGAGAATTTTGATAACATTTGAATATTATTAAAATTATTTATATTAATTATTATATTATATTATATTATTATATTATTATTATTATTATTATTATGATTATTACTTATTCTATTATCTTAATTATTAAAAACTAGTAGTATTGCCAAAAAATCTATTATATCTGTAAAATAACAATAATAATAATACGTATAAGTATAATAATATATGCTAGTAGTTATAATATTGTAATTAGTATTATTATTGTTATATCACATTACCATTATTTGTACTGGGAGTATAATTGCAAAAATTAATATTTATACAGTAATAATTACAGAATAACGCACTAATTAAGATACATGATATAATAATAATTATAAAAATCGTTATTATTGTATATTATTGTTATTATATTATTATTGTTGTGATTATTAGTATTATTGCAAAAATATATACTATAACTCCACTAATTGCAAACTAATGATAACAATTGCAATAATGATGATACTAATTGACATACTGATGATAATGAGTTGATAATGATGATATGATGATAATGATGATGAAACGATAATAATGAGGATAATCATGCATAATGACGATGATAATAACAGGAATTATGTCCATATATTAATATAAAAAAAGGTATAAGAGAAAACATTCCCAAAAGTCATAAAAAGCGCAAAAATCAAGCGAAAAATATAGCTTTAGAGAGTATACTCAAAATGACGATTTTTCCGATTTATTGGTGATTTCGGTAATTATTCTGGTAATAATGATAATAATACCGAATTGTATAATCATAACAATAATGATGATAAAGTGAGAATAAAGAGAATTTGATAACATTGAATATTATAAAAATTAGGATTATTATTATCTATTATTAATTATTATTATTAGTAATTATTATGATATTTTATTATAAAATTCTTAGTATTATTATTATTATTATTATTATTATTATTATTATTATTATTATTATTATTATCTATTATTCTTTAATTATTAGTATATTGCCCAAAAATACTATTATATCTGTAATAATAACAATAATAATAATAAGTATTAAAAGTAGAATAATAATAATGACTAGTGGTGATAATATTGTTTTAGATTATTATTGTTATTATCATCATTATTTATTATTTGTACTGAGTAGGATTATTGCGAAAAATAATTATTTAAACAGTAATAATTACAGTAATAACGATACTCTAATTAAGATAATGATATAAATAATAAAAAAGCTATAAAATCGTATTATTGTTATTAATATTGTTATACTAATTATTAATTGTGTGGTTATTATTATTATTGGAAAAAATATATAATAACTACAATAATGCAATAATAATGATAACAATTGCAATAATGATGATAATAATTGCAATAATGGATAATTTTCATTTGATAATGATGATAATAAATATAATAATAATAAGTATAGTATTAATAATAATAATGCTAGTGGTTATTAATATGTTATCTATATTATTGTTATTATCTCTTTATATGATTTGTACTGGTAAGTCAATTGCAAAATTAATTATTATTAAAAGTAATAATACAGTAATAACGATAACTAATTAAGATAATGATATAAATAATAATTATAAAAATCGTTATTATATTAACTTATTATTGTATTACTACATTATTGTTGGGTATTGTATTATTGCAAAAAAAAAAATAATAAATTATAATCACTAATTGCAAATTAATGAAACAATTGCAATAATGATGATGATAACGATAATAATGATGATAATCATGGTAATGATGATAATTATAACAGGCATTGGTCGATATATAATATAAAAAAAGGTATAGAAAAAACCATTCCAAAAGTCGAAAAAAAAACGGCAAAATATAGTGTGAAATATAGCCTTTTGAGAGTATACTCCAAAATGACGTTTGTTCATTTCTTTGGTGATTTCGGCAATTATTAGGGGTTCAATAATGATAATAATTACGATGAATTGCATTAATCATAACAATAATGATGATAAAAAAGGAGAATAAGAGAATTTTGATAACATTTTAAATTATTTAAACTTATTATATTATTATATTATTATTATTATTATGATTACTATTATTATTATTTTATTATTCTTATTATTATATTACTATTATCCTTAATTATTAGTATTATTGCCAAAAAAATCTCATTATATCTGTAATTAACAAGAACTAATAATAGTATAAGTATATAATAATAAATGCTAGTGGTTATAATATTGGTATTAGCTACTATTATTGTTATGTATCATCATTATTTTATTTGTACTGTAGAATAATTAAAAAATATTATTATAACAGTAATAATACAGTAATACGATACTAATTAAGATAATGATATAAATAATAATTATAAAATAGTTATGATTGTTATTATTATTGGTTATTTACTATTAATATTGTTGTGGTTATTAGTATTATTGCAAAAATATATACTATAACTCCAATAATGCAATAATAAATGATAACAATGCAATAATGATGATTATAATGCAATAATGATGATAATGTTGATCATGATGATGCTAACGTTAATAATGATGATAATTATGATAACGATGATGATAATAACAGGAATTGTGTCCATATATAATTATAAAAGGGGTATAAGAACAACATTCCAAAGTCAAAAGCGGCAAAATCTAGCAAATATAGCCTTTTGAGAGTATATCCAAAATGACGTTTTTTTCGATTTTTTTGGTGATTTCGGCAATTATTTAGGGTAATAATGGATAATAAATACCAAAATTGTCATTAATCATAACAATAATGAGATAAAAGTGAGAATAAAGAGAATTTGATACATTTGAATTATTATTAAAATAATTATTATTATTATATTATTATAATCATTATTATTATTATAATATTATTATTATTATAGTATTATTATTACTTATTAGTATTATTATTATTATTATTAGTATTATTATTATCTTAATTATTAGATTATTGCCAAAAATCTATTATAGGATGTAATAATACAATATAAGAATAAGTATAAGTATAAAATATAATGCTAGTGGTTATAATAGTGTTATTAGTATTAATTATTGTATTATATCATCATATTATTATTGTTTACTGTAGTATAATTGCAAAAAAATAATTATTTATAACAGTAATAATTCACAAGTAATAACGATACTAATAAAGATAATGATATAAATATATTATAAAATCGTTATTATTCTTATAATATGTTATTACTTATTATTCTGTTGTCGTTAATTTGTATTATTGCAAAAAATATATACTATAAAACTCACTAATTGCAATTTACATTTTAAAAAAAAAAATGATAACATTGCATAATGATGATAATAATTGCAATAATGAGATAATGATGATGATAATGATGATAATGATGATAATATGATGCTAACGATAATAATGAGATAATCATGATAATGATGTGATAATAAAAAGAATTGTGTCCATAGATAATATAAAAAGGTATAAGAAAAACATTCCCCAAAAGTCGAAAAAGCGGCAAAAATTCTAGCGAAAATATGCTCCTTTTGAGAGTATACTCCAAAATGACGTTTTTCGATTTTTTGGGATTCGGCAATGATTAGGGTAATATGATAAATTTAATTACCGAATTGTATTAATCATAACAATAATGAGATAAAGTGAGATTAAAGAGAATTTGATAACATTTGAATATTATTAAAATATTATTATATTATTATTATGATTATTATTATTTTTATGTTATTATTATATTTAAATTATTATTATTCATTATTATTATGATTACTATTATCTTAATTATTAGATTATTGCCAAAAAATCTATTATACCTGTAAAATAACAAGAATAATAATCAGTTAAGTCTAATAAGAATAATGCTAGTGGTATAATATTGTTATTAGTATATTTTTTTTTATTTCATCATTAGTATTATTTGTTACTTGTAGTATAATTGCCAAAAATAATATTATAACAGTAATAAGTACAATAATAACTTCCGATACTAATTAAGTAATGATATAAATAATAATTATAAAACGTTATTATTGTTATTATTAGTGTTATTACTATATTATTGTGTGGTTATTAGTATTGGTGCAAAAATAATACTAAAACTCCAAGAATTGCAATAATAATGAAACAATTGCAAAAATGATGATAATAATTGCAATAATGAGATAATGATGATGATAATGATGATAATGATGATAAATGATGATGCATTAACGATAATAATGATGATAACAGATAATGATTGATGATAATAACAGGAATTGTTGTCCATATATAAGATAAAAAAGGTATAAGAAAAACATTCCCAAAAGTCGAAAAAGCGGCAAATCTAGCGAACTATAGCCTTTTGAGAGTAGACTCTAAAAATAACGTTTTTTCGATTTCCTTTTGGTGATTTCGGCAATTATTAGGGTGAATAATGATAAAATTACCAGAATTGTTTATTCATACAAAATGATGATAAAAGTGGAGAATAAAAGAGAATTTGATAACATTTTGAATATTTTCAAATTATATGATAATTATTTATTATATTATATATTATTGTTATTATTTATTATTATATTATTTTTATTATTATTATTATTATTATTATTATACATTATTACTATTATCTTAATTATTAGTATTATGCCAAAAAATCTATTATATCTGTAATAATAAACAAAATAATAATAAGTATAGTATAATAATAATAATGCTAGTGGTTATAATATGTTATGTAGTATTATTATTGTTATTATCATGCATTATTATTTGTTACTGGTAGTATAATTGCAAAAATAATTATCTTATAACAAGTAATAATTACAGTAAAACGATTACTAATTAAGACAATGATTATAAAAATAATTATAAAATCGTTATTATGATATTATTGTTTATTACATTATCATTGTTTGTGGTGATTAGTATTTATTGCAAAAATATATTTACTAAACTCCAATAATTGCAATAATAATGATAACAATTTGGCAATAATGATGATAATAATTGCAATAATGATGATAATGATGATGATAAGATTATGATGATGATAATGATGATGATAAACGATAATACTGATGATAATTCATGATAATGCTGATGATAATAACAGGAATTGTGTCCCACATATATTAATATAAAAAAAGTATAAGAAAAACATCCCTAAAGTCGAAAAAGCGGCAAAATCTAGCGAAATATAGCCTTTTGAGAATATACTCCAAAATGACGTTTTTTCGATTTCTTTGGTGATTTCGGCAATTATTAGGGTAATAATGATAATAATTACCGAATTCGTATTAATCATAACAATAAGAGATAAAAGTGAGAATAAAGGAGAATTTGATAACATTTGCATATTATTAAAAGTATTATTATTATTATTATTATTATTATTATCACTATTATTATTATTATTAGTATTATTAATATTATTATTATTATTATTATATTATATTATTATTATCTTAATTATTAGTATTATTGCCAAAAATCTATTATAGATGTAATAGTAACAATAATAATAATAATTATAAGTATACTAATAATAATGATAGTGGTATAATATTGTTATTAGTATTATTATGTTATTATCATCATTAATTCTTATTTGTACTGGTAGTACAATTGCAAAAATAATTATTTAACATATAATAATCAGTAATAACCTTACTAATTAAGATAAGGATATAAATAATTAATGATAAAATCGTTATTATTTTATTATTATTGTTATTACTATATTATTGTTGTGCGTTATTGTATTATTGCAAAATATATACTATAAACTCCAATAAATTTGCAAATATTAATGATAACAATTGCAATAATGATGATTAATAATTGCAATTAATGATGTAATGATGATGAAAGGATGATAATGATGATAATTAGTGATGATAACGCTAATTAATGATGATAAATCATGATAATGATGATGATAATAAAAGGAATTGTCGATCTCATAATATAATATAAAAAAGGTATAATAAAAACATTCCCAAAAGTCGAAAAAGCGGCAAAATCTAGCGAAAATATAGCATTTTGAGAGTATACACCAAAATGACGTTTTATCGATGTCTGTGGTGATTTCTGCAAATATTAGGGTAATAATGATAATAATTACCAGAATTTTATTAATTCATAACAATAATGATGATAAAAGTGAGAATAAAGAGATTTTGATAACATTTGAATATTATTAAAAGTATTATTAGTATTATCTATTATTATTATATTATTATTATTATTATTATTATTATATTATTATTATTCTATTATCTTAACTATTGAGTATTTATTGCCAAAAAATCTATTATATCTGTAAAAATAACAAGAATAATAATAAATATAAGTAAATAATAATAATGTAGTGGTTATTCAATATTGTTATTAGTATTTATTTTTGTTATTATCATCATTATTATTATTTGTACTGGTAGTATTAATTGCAAAAAAATAATTATTATAACAGTAATAAGTAAAGTAATAACGATACTAATTAAGAGAATGATATAAATAATAAATTTATAAAATCGTTATTATTGTTATTATTATTGTTATTACTATTATTATTGTTGTGGTATTAGTATTGTTGGCAAAAATATATACTATACTCCATAATTGCAATAATTAATGAAACAATTGCAGAAATGATGAGAATAATGCAATACTGATGATAATGAGATGATAATGATGATAATGATGATACTGTGATAATAAACGATAATAAATGAGGATAATCATGATAATGTGTGATAATAACAGGAATTTTGTCCATATATAATATTATAAAAAAGGTGATAAGAAAAACATTCCCAAAAGCGAAAAAGCGGCAAAATCTAGCGAAAACTATAGCCTTTTGAGGAGTAGACTCTAAAATAACGTTTTTTTCGTATTTCTTGGTTGATTTCGGCAATTATTAGTGGTAATAATGATAATAATTACCAGAATTGTATTTTTCATACAATAATGATGATAAGAAGGAGAATAAAGGCATTTGATAAACTTTGCATATTCTTAAAAATTATTATTTATTATTATTTATTATTAGTATTCATTATTTATTATTATTATTATTATTATTATATTATTATTATTATTATTATTATTATTACTATTATTACTATTATCGTAAGTATTAGTATTATTGCCAAAAAAAATCATATTATCTTTAATAATAACAATAATAAGAATAAGTATAAGTATAATAATAATAATGCTAGTGGGTATAATATTGTATTAGTATTATTATTGTTCATTATCATATTTTATTATTGTACTGGTATATAATGCAAAAAATAATTATTATAACAGTAATAATTACAGTAATACGATACTATTAAGACAATGATTAAATAATAAATTATAAAATCGTTATTATTGTGATTATTATTGTTATACTATTATCATTGTTGGGTTATTAGTATTATTGCAAAAAATATTATACTATACTCCAATCATGCAATAATAATGATAAACAATTGCAATAATGATGATAATATTGAATAATGATGATAATGATGATGATAATGATATGAGATGATATGATGATGATAACGACAATAATGATGATAATCATGATAATGATGATGATAATAACAGGATTGTGTCATATATAATATAAAAAAAGGTTATAAGAAAAAACATTCCCTAAAGTCTGAAAAAAAGCGGCAAAACTCTAGCGAAATATAGCCTTTGAGAATATACTCCAAATGACGTTTTTCGATATTTTCTTTGTTGATTTCCTCCCCGGCAAGTATTAGGGTAATAATGATTAATAATTACCATGTGAATTTGTATTAATACTAACAATAATGATGATAAAAAGCGAGAATAAAGAGAATTTTGAATAACATTTGAATATTATTAAAAATTATTATTATTATTATATTTTTATTATTATTATATTTATTATTATGATATGTATTATTATTATTATTATTATTATTACTATTATCTTAATTATAGTATTATGCCAAAAAATCTATTATATCTGCTAATAATAACAATAATAATAATAAGTATAAAGTATATAATAATAATGCTAGTGGTTATATATTGTTATTAAGTATTATTATTGTTATTATCATCATTATTATTATTTGTACGGAGTATAATTGCCAAAAATAAATTATTTTTTATAACAGTAATAATACAGTATAATAACGAGACTAATTAGATAATGATATAAATAATAATTAAAAATCGTTATTATTCATTATTATTAGTGTATTAATATTATTTTGTTGTGGCTATTTGTTTATTGCAAAAATATATACTATAACTCCAATAATTGCAATAATAATGATAACAATTGCATAATGATGATAATAATTGCAATACTGATGATAATGATGACTGCTAATGATGATAATGAGATTAATGATGATGATAACGATAATAATGATGATAATCCATGATAATGATGATGATAATAATAGGAATGTGTCCATATATATATAAAAAGGCTATAAGAAAAACATTCCCAAAAGTCGAAAAAAAAAGCGGCAAAATCTAGCGAAATATAGCCTTTGAGAGTGACTCCAAAATGAGTTTTTTTCGATTTCTTTGGTGATTTCGGGCAATTTATAGTGGTAAGAATGATAATAATTATAGAATTGTATTAATCATAACAATAATGATGATAAAAAGTGAGAATAAAGAGAATTTTGATAAACAATTTGAATATTATTAAAATATTATCTATTATTATATTAGTATTATTATTATCATTTATTATTATTATTATTATTATTATTATCATTATTATTATTAATTATTACTATTATCGTAATATTAGTATCATGCAAAAAATCTATTATATCTGTAATAATAACAATAAAATAATAAAGGTATAAGTATTAATTACTAATAATGACTAGTGGTTATAAATATTGTTATAGTATTATTATTGTTATTATCATCATTATTATTATTTGTACTCGTAGTATAAATTGCAAAAAGAATATTATAACAGTAATAATACCTAATAACGATACTACATAAGATAATTATTAAAAATAATAATTATAAAATCGTTATTATTGTATTATTATTGTTATTACTCATTATTATGTTGTGGTATTAGTCTTATTGCCAAAAATTCTAATATAACTCAATAATTGCAATAATAATTATAGCAATGCAATAATGAGATAATAATTGCAATAATGGATGATCATATGATAATGATGATATGATGATGAGTAACGATAATATATGAGATAATCATCGATAATGAGGATGATAATAACAGGAATTGTGGTCGTATATAATATAAAAAAAGTATAAGAAAAACATTCCCAAAAGTGAAAAAGCGGCAAATTAGCGAAATATAGCCTTTTGAGAGTATAATCCAAAATGACGTTTTTAGATTGCTTTGGTGATTCGGCAATTATTAGGGTATAATAATGATAATAATTACAGAATTGTATAATCATAACAAAATGATGATAAAAGTGAGAATAAGAGAATTTGATAACATGAATATTATTAAAATTTATTTTATTATTATTATTATTATTATATTATTATTAGCTTATTATATTATTATTATTATTATTATTATTATTACTTAATTATTAGTTTATTGCCAAAATTCTATTATATCTGCTAATAATAACAATAATAATAATAAGTGATAAGTATAATAATATACTGAATAGTGTTATAATATTGTTATTAGTTATTATATGTATTATCATCATTATTATTATTGGTACTGTAGTATAATTGCAAAAATAATTATTATTAAAAACCCCAAGTTTTTCTTTTTGTTTTTTTTTAATAATTACAGTAATAACGATAATAATTAAGATAATGATATAAATAATCATTATAAAATCGTATATGTTATTATTATTGTTATTACGATTATTATTGTTGTGGTTATTAGTATTATTGTGCAAAAATATATACTATAACCCAATAATGGTTTTTTTTTTACAATAATACTGATAACAATTGCAATAATGATGATAATATTGCAATAATGATGATAATGATGATGATATGATGATACTGATGATGATAACGATAATAATGCTGATAATCATGATAATGATGACTGATAATAACCAGGAATGTGTCCATATAACATATAAAAAAGGCATAAGAAAACATTCCAAAGTTGAAAAGCGGCAAAATCTAGCGAAATATAGCCTTATGAGAGTAGACTCCAAAATGACGTTTTTTCGATTCTTGTGGTGATTCGGCAATGATTTAGGTTAATAATGATAATAAACAGAAATGTATATTAATCATAACATAATGATGATAAAAGTGAGAAATAAAGCGGAATTTTGATAAACATATGAATTATTGTTATTATTAGGATATATTATTATTATTTCTATTATTATTATCTATTATTATTATTATTATTATTATTATTATTATTTATTATTACTCTTATCTTAATAGTTAGTATTATTGCCAAAAAAATCTAGTATATCTGAATAATAACAATGAATAATACTAAGTATAAGTATAATAATAATATCGCTAGGGTTATAATATTGCTATTAGTATCTATTATTGCTATTATCATCATTATTATTATTGTACTGGTAGTACAATTGCAAAAAAAAAAATAATTATTTATAACGTAATAATTACAGTTAATAACGATACTAATAAGATAATGATAATAAATAAATAATATAAAATCGTTATTATTGTTAATTATGTTAAGTACTATTCTATTGTTGTGTTTAGTAGTATTATTGCAAAACTATATACTATAACTCCAATAATTGCCAATAATAATGATAACAATTGCAATAATGATGTTAATAATTGCAATAATGGATTGAAATGATGCAGATAATGATGATAATGATGATAATGATGATGATAACGAGAATAATGATGATAATCATGATAACGATGATGATAATAACAGGAATTGTTTCCATATATGATATAAAAAAGTTATATAGAAAAATCCCAAAAGTCGAAAAGCGGCAAACTCTAGCGAATATAGCCTTTGAGGAGTATACTCCAAAATGAAGTTTTCGATTTCTTTGGTGATTTCGGCAATTGATTAGGGTAATAATGATAATAATTACCCCAGAATTGTATTAATCATAACAATAATGAGGTGATAAAAGTGAGAATTAAAGAGAATTTGATCAACATTAATATTATTAAACTTTATTATCATATTATTATTAATATTATTATATTATATTATTATTATATTTTTATTATTATTATTACTATTATTATTATTATCTTAATTTATTAGTATATTTCCAAAAATCTATTATATCTGTAATAATAACAATAATAATAATAAGTAAAGATAATAATAATAATGATAGTGGTTATAATATTGTGATTAGTAGTATTATTGTATTATCATCAGTATTATTATTGTACTGGTAGTATAATGGCAACAAAATAAATGATTATAACAGTTAATAATTTACAGTAATACACGATACTAATTAACGATAAGGATATAAATAATAATTATAAATCGTTTTCTTATTGTTATATTATTGTTATTACTATTATTATTGTTGTGGTTAGTAGTATTATTTCAAAAATCATACTATAACTCCAATAATGGCCAATAATAATGATAACTAATTGGGCAATAATGATGATAATAATGGCAATAATGATGATAATTGATGATGGATAATGTGAGATACCGATAATAATGATGATAATATGATAATGATGATGATAAGACCAGAATGTGTCCATATATATATAAAAAGGTATAAGAAAAACATTCCACAAAAGTCGAAAAGCTGGCAATCTAGCGAAATATAGCCTTTTTGAGAGTATACTCCACAATGGACGTTTTTCGATTCTTGGTGGATTTCGGCAATTATTAGGGTAATAATGATAATAATTACCAGAACTGTATTAATCATAACAATAATGATGATAAAAGTGAGATAAAGAGAATTTTGATAATATTGAATAATATTAAGAATTATTATGATTATATTTATTATTATTATTATTATTATTATTATTATTATTATTATTATTATTATTATTATTCACTATTATTATTACTATTATCTGTAATTATTAGTTTATTATTGCCAAAAAATCTATTATATCTATAATAATAACAATAATATAATAAGTATAAAGTATAATATAATAATGCAGTGGGTTATAATATTGTTATAGTATTAGTATTGTTATTATCATCATTATTATTATTTGTTACTGGTAGTATTATGCAAAAAATAATTATTATAACAGTAATAATTACAGTAATAACGATACTAATGCAGATAATGATATAAATAATAATGATAAAATCGTTATTATTGTATTATATTATTGTTATTACTATTATTATTGTTGTGGTTATTATATTATTGGCAAAAATATATACTATAAACTCCAATAATTGTCAAAATAATAATGAAACAATTGAAATAATGATGATAATATTGCCAATAATGATGATAATGATGATGATAATGATGATAATGATAATAATTGATGATGATAGCGATAATAATACTGATAATCATGATAATGATGATGATAATAACAGGAATTGTGTCCAGATATAATATAAAAAAGTTAAAGAAAAAATTCACAAAAGTCGAAAAAGGGCAAAATCAGTAAATATAGCTTTTGAGAGCTATACACGAAAATGAAGTTTTTTCGATTTCTTTGGTGATTTCGGCAATGAGTAGGGGTAATAATGTGATAAAATTACAGAATCGTATTAATCATAACAATAATGATGATAAAAGTGAGAATAAAGAAGAAGTTGATAACATTTGGAATATTATTAAAATTACATTTATTATATTTATATTATATTATTCTTATTATTTATTATTAGTATTACTATTATCTTAATTTTAGTATTATTGTCACAAAAAATACTATTATTATCGGTAATAATAACAATAATAATAATAAGTTAAGTATAATAATATAATGCTAGTGGTTATAATAGTATTAGTATTATTATTGTTATTATCATCATTATTATTATTTGTACGGTAGTATAATTGCAAAAATTATATTATTATAACAGTTAATAATACAGTACTAACGATACGATTAGATAATTGATATACATAATAATTATAAAATCGTTATATTGTTATTATTATTGTTATTACTATTATTTGTTGTGGTTATGTAGTATTATGCAAAAATAGATACTATAATCCAATAAGTGCAATAATAATGATAACAAATTGCAATAATGATGATAATAATTGCAATAATGATGATAAATGATGCATGATAGGAGATATGATGAGATAAACGATAATAATGATGAGTATAATGATAATGATGCTGATAATAAACAGAAATTGTTGTCCATATATAATATAAAAAAGGTATAAGAAAAACATGCAATAGTCGAAAAAGCGGCAAAAACTCTAGCAAAATATAGCCTTTTGAGGGTAGACTCAACATGACGTTTTCCGATTTCTTGGGGATTCGGCAATTATAGGGTAATAATGATAAATAATTACCAGAATTGTTTAACATAAGAATCTGATGATAAAAGTGAGAATAAAAGAGAATTTGTAACATTTGAATATTATTAAAATTATGTAGTATTATTATTATTATTATTATTATTCTGAGTTATTATTATTATTATTATGATTATATTATATTATTATGACTATTTATTAATGATTAGATTATGCCAAAAAATCTATTAATCTGTAATAATAACAAATAATAATAAGAAGGATAGGATAATAATAATAAGTAGTGGTGAAATATTGTTATTAGTATTATTATTGTTTTATTATCTATCCATTATTATTATTTGTACTGATCAAACATAAATTATTATAACAGTACTTTTTTTTTTTTTTTTTTAAATATAGTAATAACGAATACTAATTAAGATAATGATATAAATAATAATTATAAAATCGTTATTATTTTTATTATTATTGTTATTACTATTATTATTGTTGTGGTATTAGTATTATTGGAAAAATATATACTTAACTCAATAATTGTACTACACATGATAACAATTGCAATAATGATGATAATAAGTGCAATATGATGAAATTTAATGATGATAATGTGATAAATATAAAGATAAAAAAATATGATAAATAGAAAGAGTGTAAAAAGGAATTTTGTCCATATATAATATAAAAAAGGTTTTAAGAAAAAAAATTTCCCAAAAAACGAAAAAGCGGCAAAAACTAGGAAAATAGCCCCTTTTAGAGTATACTCCAAAATGACGTTTTTCGATTCTTGGGGGATTCGGCAATTATTAGGGAATAATGAAAATAATTACCAGAAATTTT
This sequence comes from Penaeus monodon, assembly GCF_015228065.2. NCBI lineage: Eukaryota > Metazoa > Arthropoda > Malacostraca > Decapoda > Penaeidae > Penaeus > Penaeus monodon. The sequence continues at coordinate 26,728 of NW_023657677.1, forward strand.
ATTAATCATAACAAAAAATATGATAAAAAAGGGGAAAAA
>NW_023657678.1:0-8186 GCF_015228065.2 Penaeus monodon
CTTATTTCGTCTTTTTTTTTTCTTTTTGTGTTTTATTTTCACAAAGGAAAAGAAGAAATAGAAGAGGGAGATGTCATAGCGGTCCGCATAGACCTATTTGAACTACCAACCATCTCTGATAGATATGAGAATAGATAAGGAACGACATCGGCGATCCGCGAAGATCTATTTGAACCATAGTCGTCACACAGATAAGAAATAGATGTAACTTGTACACAGACAGCGACAGACAAAATTGCGGGCTAAAGAGATAATCTTTACGCCGGACTAAGACAATGAAAAGGGTCAGTGTCTTTTATCCTGTGTGTGTGAGTGAGCTGAATGTGTGTGTGTATGCGTGTGTGAGTGACAGCTATCGTTAATGAGAGGGAAGCGAGGTGACCTCACACAGAGAATGAATCACAAACACGAATATTAGCGTTCACTATAACAAAACTGAAGTAAATTAGCAATGCTAGCTATTTAAGATTATTTGAACTACCAAATTGAATTTCACATATTTATATGCGACAGAATGTACGCATGAATGAATGGTGACATGAAAAAATTCGCCAATTTTTTATCAAGCAAATCTTCTCGGGGTCAGAAATCTGAACTGCCGAGGTACATGTCTAGCTTTGCACGTCAGACTTCAATAAAACTCAATAACGGGGGGATCCTATACCCAAATGCCGTATATGACTGAAGCGACTGAGCCAGGAATATAATACCCTCTCTCTTCTGCGTATCTGTAATGGCGCTCGCAAATTCCGAAGGATATATAATTCACGAATCACACAAACGCTTGGGGGGTACCCAAACATGCAAGCGACTTCAAGAGGGTGAGAAAGGTGTGATTAATAAGCGAATAATGATTCTAGCTTAAACCCTAGTCCTACATTAATTAACGGACGTAATCGCGGTCACACGACTCAAAAGGGGCCGAACGACAATAACTTGGTTATTGCACCTACTTTCGAACGACGGAGCGCAGATCTATTAGGCGTTTACGCAACCCCGGGCAATATCGGGCAATCCTGTGCACTATGATATGGGGGAAGATCCTACGCTATATCCAAATAATACAATTTTGTTACCTGCTTCGCTCTAGCGCCGATGAAACGTGTCACCAAAAAAGCAATGTAACAATGATATGTTTGCTTCCAAACTCAGGGACCAACGTGGTATCTGGACCCTACCCGCGCCGGGGGGCCACCGACCGGGAAAAGAGAAAGTGAGGTCAGGTCAAGACGAGGAAAATATAAACCTTTTTCTAATCCAAAGTACTCCAAAGAAAGAATGGATGGTTCAGGTCGGGGCGCGAGGGTTAGGAACGAGATAAAATGAAATGGTATTCGTGATAAGATAAAATCACGAACGCGTTAAATTCGTTGCAGATGAAACAATACTAAATCTCTAAAACGAGAGAAAATAATTAATTACTTTACTAACGAACGATATTCATGTTTATTGATCACATACTCGATCGCACGGAAATCGATCTTGAGGTGGAAGAATAGTGGAGAACGGCCATTGCTGTCATTAGCACCTTTAACCCAACAAAAAACAACGGCTTAACACATGTCAGAGAAGAAGGAAAGAAATAAGAAGGGGCCCAAACGTGTACTTACGTGTTTTTTTTTGTTCTTCGACATGTCTTCTAGCGGTCGAGCGGATTTTTCTTCGGGGGTGGTGTGTTCGTGTTGCATGCCAAAAGGATGCAACGGCCCTCGCTGCCTCCACTATAACGGGTATGCGTACTCTAGTACAGTGGCTGACAGGGACGCAAAACACACGTAAAGGTGAACACATGCTACGACGATGCTACGACTTGTTAAAGGGTCAAAAGCGCCGCGGGAGGCACGGTCAGCTGCCCGGAGAGAGGGCGGAGCTGACTTACCGCGCTGGTCGCTTGACACGAACTCTCCTGGAGGGAGGCGAGAGGTGACCCTACCCCGTCCGGTAGCTTTTACCGAAAATCTCCCGGGGGGAGGGGAGAGGGGACCCTAAAACCGGGGGTCGGTAGCTTTGGGAACCCAACTCTCGGTTTAAAAGAGGGCAACTAAAAATGTGACCTCCGCCCTCCTGAGCGGGGTTCTTAATTTTGGGGCATTTGGGTCCACGTGGAAAAAAGCCCCGTGGTTTCCCCTGGGAATAGAAATGAATTATCCACATCCCCCGTAACAGAAAATAGAATTATCCAAAAAAAATTTTTAAAAACACACACACCCACACCCCATTCTCACCTCACTCTCACCTCACTCTCATTCTCCTCTCACCTCAAATCACACTCACACACAGTTTTTTAATTAATTTTCTATCTATATCTATATATATAAATATATAAAAATATATATAATAAAAATATTTCTTCTTTTAAAAGTAGGTTTTTAGCGCGCTCGCTGTGTGTTGGGGGGTGTGTGCGCGCGCGCGCGCGGGGCGCGGTGTGTGTTTGTGTGTGTGTGTGTGTGTGTGTGGTGTTTTGTGTGTGTTTTGTGTGTGTGTTTGTATGTGTGTGTGTGTGTGTGTGGGGTGTGTGGGGTGTTTTGGTGTTTTGGTGCGTGCGTGCGTGTGCGTGTGCGTGTGCGTGTGTGTGTGGGGTGTGGTGTGTGTGTTGTGTGTGTGTGGTGTGTGGTGTGTGTGTGTGTGTGTGTGTGTGTGTTGTCTCTCCTCTCTCTCTCTCTCTCTGTATATTATATATATATATATATATATATATATTATGTATATATATATAATTTGAAACATTATAGCCAAAAATTGTTTAGTAAAAACAATAATAAAACATGGTACATTATTTCACATCAGCATTTTCCCATATTCGCTTTAAGCAAGCATTTTTGAAGCAGAGCTTTTCAGGCAATAGATGTAAACGCTATGAACATAATCAATTTACAAGAGGTTAAAACAAATATTAAACCGCAAACAATAAGAGCAGAGCATACCAGGGGTGAACCTATGACGAGGACGGGGTCATGGGAGCAACCGTTTTGTATTGTGACAACCACTTGTATGACCCATTAATCGAAGTGTGGGTTAATACATAGTCCATTTAAAATCGGTCGAGATGAGTTAGACAACTGAGTTAAGGAGGCCACGCCCTTTTACATACGTTCAGCTAAACCGATACTGAGAGAAAAGAAACGGGATCTAGGTTCGGACGAAAAATACGAGTCATAACTTGTCAAAGTTACAGAGATAAGTACATATTTACTGTCAAATATCCAGTACATTATCACAGGTAAGGACCTTCCATTAAAATTATTAGTATTCAACAATAGATTTTTAAGAGTTAAGTGTGAAAATAAGGATTGTCTATTTTAATCCGCATTTAAGATGCGTCTTCTGATTTGTTAAAAATGTGTATAATGATGGTGACCCCTTGAAACTGGGAGGAAAAATTCCAGGCAGTAGGATCCAAGTCAGTGATTACTGTCGGAACTTGGAAAGACGATGGTGAGGGGGGCGTAAGAGGTTTCGATCACGAGAACAATAATTATGGGTAGGCAGGAAAAGTGTATTATTCTTGTTCATATACATCTTCATGGCTCTCATAAATGTGCATATATCCTCTACTTCCATATTTGAGTTTTTTTAAAACAAGGAACGCGTGTGATCCAAGAGACCACTGTTTGTGTTTATCCTGAAAAAGGGGGCTGGGTACGTAGTGCACCAAACTGGGTTACAGTAGGTTTTGGAGAGGGTAATGTGGGCATGATAATACATTTTAGAACATATTGGGGCATAAATCTTTAATTTGATAAAGGAGGCCCAAAGTGTCTGGATGTTTTATGGGTAAGATTATGTATATGAATCCTGATTTCATAGCTGCCTTAAAGGGAACGCCCAAAGGGAAATTAATAAATCTTGTTCTAGAGACTTATATTTAGTCAAGGAATCTGGTGGACTTTTTTGTAAATAGCATGTAAGAAGTTTTGTCAGTAGTTATAGTAAATCTGTCACACACACACCATTGGTATAGTTGAAGAAGTTCTTGATTAGCAGAGTTGATATAATGTCATATCATCAGCGAATAGGAGAGTGTTAGATTTAGTAACTATATTAATATATCATTTATGTAGACTGAATTAATGGCACCACGAATGCTATAAGATACATTTTATCTAAAAGAATTTCATGATTGATTGTGTCAAAGGGCCCTTTTCAAAATCAACCAAAAAAGACAGGAAGGGTTTTAATATTGTCAAGAGCAGAACAGGATAGTTGATGAGTTCTTGATCAGCAGAGTTAATCAAATGTTTTGGGCATGAAACCCCTTAGAAAATAATGTCATATCATCAGCGAATAGGATAGTGTTAGATTAGTAAATATATTAGATATATCATTTATGTAAAACTGAATGAATGGCACCATGAAAGCCATAAGGGTCATTTTTTCTAAAAGAATTTTATGATTGACTGTGTCAAAGGCTTTTCAAAAATCAAAAAAAATGGACAGGAGGGTTTTGACTATTGTCAAGAGCAGAGTAAATACTCGATGAAATACATTGAGTGGGTTGGAAGGTATTTTCGGCCATGTCTGAAGCCGAATTGGGGATGGGGCTAGAATGTTTTTGTCTTCTAGATATGGCATTACATGTTTCATTAAGAGTTCGAATATTTTGGAAAAATATAAGGTTTTGATATTGGTCGATAGTTCTTGGGATTATCCCTGGCACTAGATTTAAGAAATTTGGATAACTTTCGCTGCCTTTAGTTTTGCTAGAAATGTTCCAAATTTCAACAGACCTGGTTAAAAAGTATGGACAGAGGTTGGGCAAATAATTCTGAGTTCCGTTTTAATACAGAACTTTTTATTTCATTGGTAAAAGAAGTCTTATTTTTAGTGCACTTATAACATATTTTTCCTTATATATTTACTTTTGGTAATACCATAGTTTTTTAAAGAAGTTATTGTTAAGTAATCAATTGGATTTCTATTGGATCATGGTAGTTTACTAAAGCTCAGGGCAATAGTACAATAATAACTAATGAAGGCCTCAGCAATGTCACATAGTTTATCTATGATCTGTTTAAATGTATTGCAAGATGGGTTTATTTGCTTTTTAGGAGCTTGTTGTTTCTGATCTCTCTTTTTTTTTTTTTTTTTTTGCAGATTTCTTAGTACCGTTTCTAAGGTTGCAGAAGAATTGACTTTAAATAGCTTGACTTAGCCTTTTCTGATGATTTGTGTTAGATTATTGCAGTACTGTTTGTATTTAAACCCTGTTGTTATCAGTCTTAAATTTGTGCATCTTAAAAGGTTTTCATCTGGGGTTTTTTTTGGGGTTTATATACCACTAGTGATCCAAGGATTTAGTCTCTTGGGTTTAAAATATACTTGGTTTTTTAAAGTAGCATTAATTATATAGTCCGTTTACTGTGCTTAGAAAAACATCAAGTTATTATTCAATCGGTGAGGGAAAGGAGATCGTTTTCCCAAAGTACTGATGCTAACTCTCTGGTAAAGACAGTGTGGCTTGGAGTGCTGTGTATCCTGAAACTAATCTTATGTTTAACGATAGGGGCCACTTGTTGAGCTATATTAATAAATGTGGGTAATACTCAGATAGGGTGCGGTGTATAATGTCGGGGGAAGAGATGGTGTAAAGTTAGTCGCAGATTTTATCTAACAGAGATTGGTTGTCAATATCAGACTGTCTTGATATTTTGTAGGGCGGGACATGCGAGGGGATAGATTAGAGCCTGGGATCGCATTCAAGAATATGTCCTGCGGGAGGATATGTCATATGTTCCAGCAGATTAATATTAAAGTCACTATGAGAATTTATTTGTTGCGCCTAAGTGTGTTATTGGATAGTAATTGGGTTACAATAGTTTTTAAACTCATTTACAGTTTCATGTTTGCTATAAGGCCTATTGTGATTGAAATATATATGATGTATTTAGACTGTTTAAGTCTGAGGTAATAATTCAATATTATCAGTAATGAAGCAACATTGATTTAAACAATCTGCAGTATATTCTTCTTGATGAAGACTGTGATTCCCCCATGTTCTTTGTGTTTCTATGATGGGAGAATTTACCATCTAATGCTAAAGGTGTTTAGTAGACTCCCTTGACCAGGTTTCTGTGACTGCCAGTTTCAGCAGGAGTTTTTGGTAGGCAATTTAGGAGTGGGGTTTTTAAAAATTTTCAACGTTTTGTTGATTGACTTTATACTTATATGTTAAAATATTGATGTAGTTTATTTCCCATATATACTGCTTCAAAATTTATTCCTCGATATTTTGTATCTGGACAGAGCTGATGTCAGATTGACCACTAATTTTTTAAATTATATCGAGGTCGAAGCTTGTATTATCTCATCACGAGCTATGTCATCAAAAAAAGATCTATACAGACTCTCCATCAGGTTTTTGATACTTGTATATAATTGTTAAATGCAAAGTGAAAAAGTGAAATACTAGTACAAAGAGAGGAAAAGGTTCTGTAGAGAAAAACTCGTAAGTCAGGTGCAAGAACGTTAACTTTGTTTTGAGTGAATTGATTTTTTTTAGGGGGGGGGGATTCATACATATTACGAAATATAGATTATCTCTGATTATTTTAGTTGGGTGTCCTAAATACAATATATCCGTAAGTTTCAAATAAAAATATAATAATAAAGGTTTCTGTGGGATAGGTATAGGTTATGAACAGCAGGCATAGTAGTAATAACAGTAGTAGGAGGTAAAAAACGTAGAATTAACCTAGATATAGCAATAGATTTGTCAAGAGATAGTAGTAGAAGTTACAGTTGGGACAGTATAGGTATAACTAATAAAAATTTAAACTTAATAATAGTAGTAGTACTCCGGGCCTCCGGGGTAGTACAGTGGTAACGTGTCGGCCCTCTCATCCGAGGGGTCGGCGGTTCGCGCTCCGCCCAGGCGCGAGAAGTTGCAACTGTCGCCCGGAGGTTATTGCTGTGGCTGGGCACCACTGCGGGCAAGGACTCGGCCGAGTCAGCAGCAGCTCACACACGTGAGCAAAAATCAGACAGACAGTATGTCACACCAAGAATAGCCATTGTATCAAATGGAATCTAAACCAAACTTTAAACTTAAACTTTAAACTAGTACTGTAACAATAGTGGTAGTAGTAGAGGTAGTAGTAGTAGTAGCATCAGCATCAGTGGCAGTAGTAGTAGAGATAAACAAAATGGTGATAAGAGTAGAAGTAGTAGTACTAATAGTACTAATAATAGGAGTAGGCGAAGTTGTAGAATAAGTAGTAGTGGTAGTAGTAGTACTGCAGCAGCAGTAGAGATAGTAAAAGTAGAAGTAGTAGTAGTAGCAGTAGTAGAGGTATTAAAGGTAGTAGTAGTAGCGTCAGCAGTGGCAGTAGTAGAAGAAATAGTAGAGTAACAGAAGTAGTAATAGTAATAGTAGTAGTAGTAGTAGTAGTAGTCAGGGCGTCACTTAAGGGGGTATGGGGGGTGGTTCACCCCCAAATCTTTAAAAAGCCTCCTTTTGCAGGGCAAATTTCTGGTATTTTATAATTTATAATTTTCTACCATATAATAGATATTATACTGGGTTGATGGTCCATTCCGGGCTATTATAAGGAGCTAGTGAGCATTTTCTTTTTCGTGATTTGCAGGGCAAAATTATTTTTTCAGGTCAAATTTACCCGTCACCCCCCCAACTCATAACATGAAGTGACGCCTCTGGTAGTAGTATAGTAGTAGTAGTAGTATAGTAGTAGTAGTAGTAGTAGTAGTAGTAACAGCAGCAGCATAGCAGTAAGTCTAAAAATAGTAGTAGTAGTAGTAGTAGAGGAAGAAAACAGTAGAAGTAATACTTGGAGTAGTAGCAGAATAAAAGTAGGAAGCAGTAGAGTGATATTGATAGAAGTAGTAGTTAGTATTAGCAGCAGTAATAGAAAATCACATTTGAAGTTGAAGTAATAGTAATGGTAGGAGTGGCAGTAATGATAGGAGTGGCAGAAGAAGAAGTAGTAGTAGTAGTAATAGTAGCAGTAGTTTTTTTTAATGGTAGGTTCATGTTTGAGCCGCCGTGGTCACAGCATAATACTTAATTGTAGTTTTTCATGTTTTTAATGATCTTGGAGTGATACGTGAGGGTCCCCTTCCTTTTCCCCGGAGGGGCGGTGTTTCCTTTTTTGGGAATCATTTTCTCTTTTATCCGGCTTGGGACCAGCAGTTGGGGCCTTTGGGTTGGCCTTGGGGAAAAAAAACAAACC